>NC_059434.1:16056911-16356911 GCF_021028975.2 Sphaerodactylus townsendi
TGCCCTCCATGCTGCCACCAGATGCTGCATGCCTTGCCCTAACTCCCTTGTCGGCCCCAGCCACTGCCCCTCAGCTGCCACCATCAGCCCATCTGGCCCAGGCTTTGGCTCCAGGCTCAAGTAAGGTGCGGCGCTTAAGGGCAGTGGTGGGGGCAGCACGCCCCATTCAGGTGAATGCTTCCCGACGCCCGCCTCATGAGGAGGTGGGGATGAATGGCCACTTGACAGTGTGTGGCTCCCAGGATGCAGTGGCAAAGGACCTCCTGGAGAGAACCTGAACAGCCCAGCTGAGTCCCACGCCCTAGCTCCGCTCCCATCTGAGGGAAAATGGAGCCTGGGGCAAAACCTGAGTTTTCTGCTCCCCCCCCCCCCAATTGCAACACATTAAAATGAGGTTTTGCCCCGGGTTCCATTTTCCCCAGATATGCCTCTGGATCATGATTAATAGAATCAAAGGCTTATAAGAGGTCCATATACTCTATTACCGCAGTGGCGAGCCTTTGACACTCCAGATGTTATGGACTACAATTCCCATCAGCCCCTGCCAGCTTGGCCATGCTGGCAGGGGCTGATGGGAATTGTAGTCCATAACATCTGGAGTGCCAAAGGTTCACCACCACTGCTCTATTACATTCCTGGCAGTAAAGGATGGTCACAATTCTGGATCTGGTACCTATAGATTTATGTTTTCCATTTGCAGGAGAACATGAGGTAATCATATAGAATATTAATGTTAGTGACACAGAACATTAAAATTCTATGTGATTACCCTATGTTCTCCTATGAATGAACCTTGGGGTGTTTTGGAGGTTCTAGCAGGGGAGTGCTTCTATCGTATATCCTTGACTGAATATACTCCTATCTGGGACGGTCGTCCTCTTCCGCCAAGTGTGCAGCTTTGGGAAGGACACACACTGAGTGATAAGGGAGGTAGGGGACACCTGCCTAGCCAGCCAGATCAATGAGGGTGATCAATAGGGTGACAGATGTCACAGCCAGATCACCCTCACATCTATTACATTTAAATTCATTAAAGGGAACACCAAACTGGGAATTCTTATGTCCTTGGCTATGATAACTAATCACAACCAATCTGTTTGGTGATGGATTATAATATGGCAATTACATTATAATATTGTCTCAGCATTGATTTATATGCTCAGAAAAAATGGGCCTAATACATCTGTGAATAAGTGGTATTTGTCATTTGTATCTGAGGTAGATGGTGGGTGGGGGAGCTAGCATCTGAACTGGCTTCCTGAAAGGGCAAAAATAGATTTTTTAATAATTGAAAAGGTGATTTTAGGTTAACCTTCCAGCCTGCTGATTTTGTTGCCACACATTAAATTTAATTACTGGCTGTACAACATGGTCAGTAAGGCATCAGTCTGCAAACTGTTTTGCTGCTTAGAATAGTGATTACGTGAAGGAACATCAAAGTTCATTAACCCAGGAAGGCAGCTGGGACATCAACTTTTACTACAGGAGCAAATAAGCATTTACAAGAGCAGTTCGCAGTCAACAAAAGAGGTCAGGAGAACAAACAAGCGCTACTTGCATAAAAGACTATAATGCAAAACAAACAAAACAAAACAAAATCTGGTTGGTGGTATGCATATTTATTTATTTATTATTTATTTATTATTTATTTCTTAAATTTATATACCGCCCGATCCCCGAAGGGCTCCGGGCGGTGAACAACATTATTTGAACATCAACAGGAGCAGTCATACAAATATAAATACATAAGCTCCATCCCATAAAATAGCTTAAAACTCATAAAAACAGCGAATAACCATAGAGTATTTCTTTAAAAGTCCTGAGCCAGTATGGGAGACAGGTTAAAGCAGTGGTGGCAAACCTTTGGCACTCCAGATGTTATGGACTACAATTCCCATTGACCATGCCGACAGGGGCTGATGGGAATTGTAGTCCATAACATCTGGAGTGCCAAAGGTTCGCCACCACGGGGTCATTATTGGCAATACATCAGTAAGCTTCCACAATTAGTTCCTTCCTTCCTTCCTTCCTTCCTTCCTTCCTTCCTTCCTTCCTTCCTTCCTTCCTTCCTTCCTTCCTTCCTTCCTTCCTTCCTTCCTTCCTTCCTTCCTTCCTTCCTTCCTTCCTTCCTTCCTTCCTTCCTTTCTTTCTTTCTTTCTTTCTAGATGTGGCTAAACTTGTTATTATTGAGATGTCTGATTAGTTTCTCATGATATTTCCAAAGACACATGCACCAAATCTGCTCTCTGTTGAAAGCTCTGAGCAAACGGGCCCTCAAGCAATTCTATCAGGATATTACAACTGATGTGTCATTTGTTTATGGGTACCTTGCCTTTGCCCTACAAGGTATCTGTTACAAATATTTCTGTGTTGCCTCATAACAGAAATCTCCTTAGGCTGATTTATGGGTTAAGATCATCACGAAGAGTAATAAGATGTTGAAGAAATAATTAAGCACCTTTTTCCTTTTCCCCCATAGAACATTTGAACTCCTCCCTTGCTGTTTTGCGGCTCTGTGTTGAAATGCGTAGCTCAGCTGTTCATTGCCAAAGCATTAGAGAAGACATACGTGCGTGAGATGTTCATCAGTGTTGAGTTTGCAAGGAGACCTCTTTCTTTTCGTACAAAGGGGGCTTTGTTAGAAGACATAGGGGGCTGACATATGACAAGGTTTATTGTTCCAGGCATTAAATAATGCCTTGACAATAACTATAATTAAAGTTGCCACTGTGTTGACCTGATTAATCACAGAACAATGCCACTGCCACTCTTGGACTACCTTAGGCCGGTGAGCATCTGATGATACATAATATCTTTTGGCAGTTGAGTTAATTATAACATAGCTCACTGCATGTCTTTGGAGGGGAAATATTTGAAGACATTAAAGGGAGAAGGGTCTCTAATGAAAGCTGTCAGAGAATTGCTCAGCATTGCTAACAAGCGTTATCTAGGATCTCGGAAATCTGTTCACAAGTCATGATTTTGCTGCCTTAAAATGTCTAAGGTTGCCCTTCTGTGCATCTGAGGAGGTAGGACCTGTCCGTTGGATGAGGACCTTCAGATATCTGTGCTGTTGCTCTCTGCAAGTCTTGACTTGATGTATGTGGGGCAGATGCAGCAACCAAAACTGAGGCTGCGTTAGTATAAATTTAATGAGGATGGGTTGCACAAATCATTTAGAGGGGAGTGAAAATGGCTGTCTATTCCCACCCACTCCTGCTTCTCAGCCCTCTATATTAGAAAGCTGACATGGGTGTTTCAGGTAAACGTCTGGAACTGAGAGGTTAACAGCAGGATGGGTGTGATGTTTACAAAGCAGTCGTGGTTAGATAATGATAACTGATGCCATTGTAAAGCTGCATGGTTTTTTTTTGTCAAAGAATAAGTTTGTCACACTTCCTTAAGTCGAAATCAAGAATTTAAGCTAATTCCAAGCCAGTGTGCGACTGAAGGTAATCTCACTATAAAGGATTGTGCGACATCTTGACTGTTTCCGCACAAGTCACCTAAAATGTTTTTTAAAAACATTTTAGATCCCCTCAAATAATATGATTGTTTTTGTTGACATTCATCCCCTCAAAATGATTTCTGGCTGCCATTTTCTGTCCGTCCCCCCCATTTTTCCCCAGTGCATTTGCAAATCAGTGTTTTTATGCTTCACAACCTTGTGCTGCAATTCCCTCAGTCTTTTGTAGTTGGTGCTGTGAAGATTACCTCCCCCACCCCACCCCAAAAATCACAAAAAATGTTCTGAAATCATCCAAAAACAGGCAAGAGGAAATGGGAGAGTGAGTTCAGAAAATGGTATTAAGGAACAAGTGCAGGGAAGGCAGGAGGCAGAAGAAAAGGTTTCTAAGTGTCCGCACAACAGAGAATCCATTTTCAAAACGTTTCAGACTGAAGAATCATTTTAAAAGGAGATTGATTCAAAATGTTTCCAAGCTGGAAATACAATGCTTTTGGGGAAAACAATGCAAAACTCCATGGAGGAAACATTTTACTTCCTGCCTCAAAATCTGTCTGGGTGGAAAGGGCCTTTCTCTCTCACTCAGAATAATTCGGTTAGGAGTTACAAAGTTTCATTTCATTCAGGCATTTGAAGAATTTTTTTTGTTATACCGGTAAGTTTTTTCCCCCAGTCAATCTGAAGTTGCTCTTCTTCACATCCTTCACTCAGCCAGACTCACTCTCAACTACAAGATATATGTGACCAGTCAACTACAAGATATATGTGACCAGTCAATGTAATTGCTACAAGATATGTGTAACTAGTCTGCTATATGTTATCTCTGCTGACTTGGGGCATTCTTTCCTTGATCTTTCCTTTATGGCTTCACACTCTGAATAGACAACTGGGCTTCCCTTGGCACTTTGGTCTCATGGGAAACAGAGCTGTTTCCGTTATCCTGTCGGAGTAGGATGCCAGATGGCTCTCTATCTATCGCCGACCTTGGGGAACCTTGGTGCCAAACTAACTCTTTCTCACATTTCTTGGGAAACTGGGAGGGGGGATTACTACTTGAATAAAAGGGGGTGCAAAAGCCAGGTTTATCAGAACTGGCTTTGTCAAGCTGGGTGCTTCGGTGCCTATCAATAAACACGGCCGATCAACAATACAGAGCCCATTTATTGTTTTGAGGTCCAAGACCTAACACAATAACAACATTGTATGAAATTTAGATATGGTAACTAATTAGAATTTAGATGTCTACAAACCTAGCAACTTGAAGCATGACAATAGAAGTATTGTCATTGGTGCAATTGGTTTTCTTCAGTTGACAAGACTTTCATCAACCTTACTTCTTTTTCTGATTTATGTATCTTTGTAAGACATTGTTTCTCTAGGCACAATGGATGAGTGTTGTTTGTATGTGTACTATGAATGTTCGTAATTTGCTGTGGTGGCAATGAAGATATATTCACTTTATGCATAGGTGCATTGCAATTTACTGTTTGTATGTGCCAGTAGACACAATGCACACTGTATTTGCTCTGATATAATCTTAGAAGAAGCATCCTTTTTTGTAAGAGAGAAAGAATGCTTTCTGCTCCCAACCCAAGATAAGTACTACTATAAATAGCTTCACATTGAGAGCCATGTTAGTCTATAGTATGTGAACAATATCCAAGTCCAATAGCATCTTAGAACATTAACATTTTTCAGGGTATAAGCAATTGTAAATCAAATATCATTCCGTTGGATAGTCTTTACAGTGCTACTGGACTGAAAATTCATACTGACAATAATTAACTTTAAAAAAGTACTGCACAATGAATTAATTATTCAAAAGGCTTTTAATCATCTAATATAACCAATTAACTGACTAAACATTTCAGTCTTAGTCAATAAGCATAGGTGTGATCAACGTTTCCTCTAAGCCACATAGCTGCGCACACACCATAATGGTGCCGCACAGCTCAGGTGGCTGCCAGCAGGGGACGCTCCTGCAGGCAACTCACTTCTGTGCAGAGGTAGGGACTGTTGGCCATGATTGTGTCATCCCTTCTAAATGGTGCTGGACTTGTGTTTGCTTTTTTGAGAACCTGAGTTCTAGGTAGGGTTGCCAGGCTAAAGTAGTCAGTTCTCCTTGAGGAAATGGAACTTGAGTTGACTCTGCGGAATCACACCCCTGCTTAGTTCCCTTCCTTTCCAAAAGTCCATCCTTCCTAGGTCCCACCCTACAGTCTCCAGGAATTTCCAAACTTGGAACATGCAACTCAAGTTCTAGGCCTTTGGAGGCTTATGAAACTCAAATTCTTTCTGTTGCAAAGACCAACATCTCTATATCTAATACTGAAGGGAGTCCATCTGCAGATACCTAAGTCTGTGGGCAGGGGCCATTGACATGGAAAGATTTTTCAACAAACGTGGGGACCCCCTGTCTAGGGCCTTTTCCGCACAACAGCAGAAACGCACCTCCACTGGCATAAATTATGCAGGTGGAGGCTCAGGGACTGCTCACACGGCAGCATGTGAGCAGCCCCACAGATCCACCACACTGGAGAGGCGGCTCTGCACGGAGCCGCCTCCAGTCCGTCGCCTCCACTGACCTGCCTGTCCAGGGTCACTCTGGAGGGCTGCAGGGATCCACCCACACTGCCCTCCGACCTCCAGGGGTTGGAGGGCAGCGTGGGCAGGTCTCTTCAGCCCTCCAGAGTGATGCTGGACAGGCAGGTCAGTGGAGGCGACGGGAAGATGTTGCTTTTCAAAAACCTCACTCTATGAGCGAGGTTTAAAGCAGCGGCTTCACGCCGCTCTGGGGTGGCCAGGACAGCAGCAGCGCCTCCTGTGCGAACACTAATGCCGTCCCTGGGGCGCTGTATTCCACTCATGCTGAAAGGGCCTAGGTTTGCAGAAAAATCTAAGTACTTCAAACAAAAATGTGGGGTGGGGGGAGCAAGGTTAAATCTTCCAAAAACACAGTAAGGCTAATTATGCTTACACATAGGACTCAACTCAGTCAGCTGGAAACAGCAGCTGCAGCAGTTGGAATAGAGGCTGTAACCACTGCTTGAACTAGGCAAGTGTGAGTGATATTCAGAAGGGAAGAGAAAAAGGAGGAAGAGTGAAGTGTGTGAACTATGGCTATACTCCTGGTGGGTGGACACATGGGCAGGGAGGGTGTGAGCAGAAACACTAGGAGCCACTGAGTGTGTGGTCCAGTGAAAGGGGAAGGGGAAAGGGGGTGTGAGAGAGAAGGTAATAAGTGATGGTGTGTGAGAGAATGGAAGGGTGCAAAAATTGTGTGTTTGTGTGTGTGTGTGAAAGAGAGAGAGAGTCCGAAGGAACTGAGAAAGAAAGATAAATTGATGGTAATGTATTGTTGTTAGCTTTTAGTTGTTAATGTATGGTTGATAGCTTTCACAGCCGGAATCAATTGGCTGTTGGGGGTTTTCTGGGCTATGAGGATGTGGTCTGATAGTTTTTACTCCTATTGTTTTATTCGCATCTATGGCTGGCACCTACCCAGTTACGTGCTGATGCAGTTACAAAGGCAAGGGCAAGGGCAGTTGCAAACGCAGATGCATATGTGACTGCGAACACAATTGCAAATGCAACAGCAATGTAAATGAACTCCACTCAGACACGTGGACATGTGCTTCACCACCTACCACACAACAACTCCACGCTGTGTTCCAGAGAGAAACGTACCATGACATGCCTGTGAGGAAGCCAGTCGTAGATGCAGTCCAACCATTAGGAGCAAAAGCTACCAAAATGATGACAGGTTGTGTGTGTGTGTGTGGGGGGGGCGGTATGGAAAAAGAAAGAGAAATTAAGGACAGCAGGTGTGTTTGTGAGAGACCAGTGGGATACAGCAAGAGAAATTTACTATGGTTTGTTTGTGTGTGATATGTGGGCACTGGGGATGAGAGACTGCAGGTTTGTGTGCGTTTCAGGAGGCGCTGGGGAGGCAGAAAGAAAGAAAGAAAGAAAGAAAGAAAGAAAGAAAGAAAGAAAGAAAGAAAGAAAGAAAGAAAGAAAGAAAGAAAGAAAGAAAGAAAGAAAGAAAGAAAGAAAGAAAGAAAGAAAGAAAGAAAGAATATAAGCATCAGGTAAGGGCCAAAGGAGAATGAGAGAGTGCCAGAGAGAGAAGGGATGGAGGGGGGGCATGGAGAGGGAAGGAAATACCTCCGGGGGAGGGCGGTATAAAAGTGGAACCAATAAATAAATAAATAAATAAATAAATAAATAAATAAATAAATAAATAAATAAATAAATAAATAAATAAATAAATAAATAAATAAATAAATATTTTGTCTTTTACACCCTTTAAAATGTTGCACAAATTCGTGCTGCACAATGAAACTAGAATGATTATAGTGTTGTCATGATTTTGGCTGCCTATTTGGCTCTGTGTTCAGTTCAAGGCGTCAGCTTTTCAGAGTGTTTGATAAAGGCTCCAACCTTGCAAACGTGTCAGAGACTCTGTAAAGAGGAGTCTTCTGAGTGGAAATCAGCTATTACATTGGGGCAACAGCTTGTCAGTCTTTAAAGTCCTTCTTTCCTGGGATCCTGCAGGACCACTTTCATTCATATGCCCCCCCGCCCCCCCACAAGGCAGGTCTGACCATCAGAACTCCAACTTGCTCTTTCAATGGCTGGTCCTGTACCATAGAGCAGATGTTCTAAAGAAGGCCCCACCTTGCAGAGATTTCAGGCACTGTGTAAGGCAGATCTTTCCTGAGGTACCTTTGGGGGCTTTTGAGTAGGGGTCAATCATTGGGTGTTTTCCCACTTACCTTCTCCCCTGCGCTACTGTAGGCAAGTAGCGCGGGGTCCCCCGGCACTCCCCACTACAGGGGCGGTGACAACGCAGCCACCCCGACACTGCCGCTGTCGCGCCCCCTCAGCACGCGTCATTCCTGGCACTCTTCCAAACAGCGCCTTTTGATGACCCCGTGCAGAGCGCGGGGTTGTGGGGAAGCCCGGGCGTGCGCCAGAAATGACGCACGCTGAGAGCAGCGCGTGACATAGGGGGGTCATGGCAAGTGGGGAAACGCCCACCATCAGGGGCTTGCCCTTTTTATTAGCATTTGTGTGTTTTGTATCTGTGTGAGAGAAATAAGGTTTTAGGTGGTTTTAATACGGTTACCCACTGTTGATTGTAAGAAAAGTAGAACATAAATATGGTAAATAAAGCAATAAATATCTCTAGAATAAAAGAACAACAGCTAAAACTCAGTCATTAGCAGATAACAAAAGAAACAATCATGTCGGGAGTCTAAAAAGCTGAATGATACTGGTATGAACATGTTAATACCAATTGCTTTGCTGTTCTGTTCTTTTCCTTATCTGAACATTCTCAGTCTCCCTAGAATAAGGAATAAGAGAATGAATTAGAAAGAGGGAAGAAATGTGTTTTGAAACCCCTTTAAATACAATAATGTATAGATGTCATTTTTTTCTCCTACAACGCATCTTTTCTCTGCTCATGTGAGCAGGGTCTTCTGCCTGTATGCACAGATGGTAGGGTTGCACTGCACAAAATGATTTACAAGTTTACTTGGATTATGTGGGACTGTGGTCAATACCACTGTGTGTAGTTTAGTGTAAGTCAGATCCCATTCTGTAATTTATGCACTGTTTAACATGTAAAGTTACTACTTATGCTGTAATTCAGTTCTGTCGTTTTTAGATTTCTGGTTGGTTCCAGACTTCTACAGTCCTAGTGCGTTGTTGTGGGAGCAGCAGTGGCGTAGTGGCTAAGAGCAGGTGTACTCTGATCTGGAGGAACCAGGTTTGATTCCCTGCTCTGCCACTTGAGCTGTGGAGGCTTATCTGGGGAATTCAGATTAGCCTGTGCACTCCCACACATGCCAGCTGGATGACCTTGGTCACAGCTAGTCACAGCTTTTCGGCGCTCTCTCAGCCCCACCCACCTCACAGGGTGTTTGTTGTGAGGGGGGAAGGGCAAGGAGATTGTAAGCCCCTTTGAGTCTCCTACAGGAGAGAAAGGGGGGATATAAATCCAAACTCTTCTCTTCTTCTTCTTCTTCTTCTTCTTCTTCTTCTTCTTCTTCTTCTTCTTCTTCTTCTTCTTCTTCTTCTTCTTCTTCTTCTTCTTCTTCTTCTTCTTCTTCTTCTTCTTCTTCTTCTTCTTTACTTAATGTCCCATTTTATTGATTGTGCTGACTGTCTCTGTGTAATCCACCTTCAGTCCCTGTAAGAAAGGTGGACTATGAACAATGCAAAATGAATGGATTGATGAAGATATGTCCAATTGTTATTAGTAAACAAAAGCTCTGATGGAAAGGAAATCATTTTTGAAGTCATTTTGTTTTTGCAAGCAGTATATCCTTCTCAGATTCTCAGTTTTTGCACAAAGTTTCTACATGACAGCCAGCATGGTTTAGTGATTAAGAATGGTGGACACTAAATGGGAGAACCAGGTTTGTTCCTTGCTCCTCACAAGCGATGGAGTCTAATCCAGTGAACCAGGTTTGTTTCCCCATTCCTGTAGGGTGACCCTGGGCTAGTCACAGTTCTCTCAGACCTCTTTCTGCCCACCTGCCTCACAAGGTGCCTGTTATAAGGAGAGAAAGGGGTTGTGATTGTAAGCTGTCTCGAGACTCCTTTCGGTAGGGAAAAGCAAGATATATTAAAAAAAAACTCCTCTTCTTCAACCAAAGGAATACCATGACAAATTACACAGCTAATTGAGATGTATGTTTGGGGTGACAAACAGATCTGACAACCAGAATGCTGAGGTAAAAAATATAATGTCCGGAACCAATTGTGTATTGGAATTGTAAGGATGGAATTCGGCAATCCGAATTAGGGTTGGCAGTTTCCAGGTGGGACATGGAGGTCTCCCAGAATTTCCAATGAAATCAGTTCCTCTGGAGAATTTGGCAGGTAGACTGTATGCTCTTGAGAAGAAGAAGAAGAAGAAGAAGAAGAAGAAGAAGAAGAAGAAGAAGAAGAAGAAGAAGAAGAAGAAGAAGAAGAAGAAGAAGAAGAAGAAGAAGAAGAAGAGGAGGAGGAGGAGGAGGAGGAGGAGGAGGAGGAGTTTGGATTTATATCCCCCCTTTCTCTCCTGCAGGAGACTCAAAGGGGCTTACAATCTCCTTGCCCTTCCCCCCTCACAACAAACACCCTGTGAGGTGGGTGGGCCTGAGAGAGCTCCAAGAAGCTGTGACTAGCCCAAGGTCACCCAGCTGGCATTTGTGGGAGTGTATAGGCTAATCTGAATTCCCCAGCTCAGGCGACAGAGCTGGGAATCAAACCCGGTTCCTCCAGATACACGAGCTCTTAACCTCCTACGCCACTGCTGCTCCTTGTGGTGCTCTCCCCTTGTGTGTGCTCTCCCCTCCCCAACTCCCCCTTCCAAATCTCCAGGAATTTCCCAACCCTGAGCTGGCAATTCTCCCTGGAATAGAGATCTGTGATGTCCCCAGCAGGGAACAGTCTTCTGTGTGATGTTTGACATTAATTGAAACAAATCACCTAGAACAGCCAGAGCTGTCTTCAGCTCCGTAAATAATACAGGAACTCAGATAAACATTTTCCAAACTTGCAAATCACCTGCTATTTAACAGTACTGATTTCTCCTCACCTATCCAGGATTGAGCTTTTGTTGTTCTGAAGGAAAAAAAAATGGGGTTAGTGAGTAACTTCCCTCCTCCCCCACTACCTGCTATGCCACATCAAGGTGATGAGCGACGATTAAGTTCCAAAACAAGATCCTAGTATGCCAACAAGATTATATTTCAATAGCCCATCTGAACCACCCAACAGCCATTAGGGACAGTAAAATAACCTGTTTTTAGAGGCAAATTTTGGGATGCAGTTATAGGGTTAGAAATGGGGAAGTATTTGATTTACAATAGTATGTGTCCAACCACATAGTTGGATACATATGTATTGATGTAGGGGGTGGCAATTTCCATCCATTCCCCCTACCCCATCATGCAGACTGCCACTTTGTACGTCTGGCCACATCCAGGTGGGGTCTGGAAATTTCCTGGGATTACAACTGATCTCTAGACTACAGTTATCGGTTCTCATGAAGAAAATGGCTGCTTTGGAGGGTGTCCTCTATGGTATTACCCCCATCTGAGGTCCTTTCCTATGCTTCATCCAAAAATCTCCAGAAATTTCCCATTCTGCAGCTGGCAACTCTATCACTTTGCCATCTACTCAGATCGCAAGGGTCTACTGAACCCCGCCCCCCATCGCCCAGAACAAAATGGCATCCCTCAATGGACTACACCAGGAAGGGAGAGCACAAAGGGCCAACTCTGTGAAATCTGACACAGGCTATCGGACAAACATTGCCTCTGGGCACAGGGCCATTCCTGAGAGCCCACAAAACATTGTATGAAAACCAGTCACATGACCACTTCCATAGGAGGGTCTCTCTTTCCTTCTCTTCTCTACCTGTTCCTTTTGAAGACTTCCTCTGCAGGGTATGGATTTAAAAGAAACCATGTGAGGGCCTTGTCAAAAGATAGAAGTATCTCACCCAACACATATCCTATCCAGCTTGGAAAGGAGCCGCTTTGTGCCCAGTACTCTCAGAAGAGGGGCCATGTTCCCATACTGAAAAGGTTAATTGGTCATCAGGGGATGTTGTTCCCTGATCAGCCCTGCTTCCAGAGGTGGGATGCAGCAGGTTCTCACAGGTTCCCGAGAGTAGGTTACTAATTATTTGTGTGTGCCGAGAGGGGGTTACTAATTGGCGATTTTGCCACGTGATTTTTGCCTTAGTTATGCCCCTCCTCTCAGCAGTAGCGGGCAAAACTTGAAGCAGTCTAGCAGGAGGTGCACCAGCGTGCGTGGCAGCCTGCGCCTGCATGCATTCGTTTCCTGCCCAAGGACTGGCACAGCGGCTGGGTCCTTGCCACAGCCCCGCCCAGGAATGCCCCACCCCCAGAATGCCCGGCCATGCCCCCGCCATGCCCCGCCCAGCCCCATTGGCGCTACGCCACAGTTTGAATCCCACCACCATGGGAACCTGTTACTAAAATTTTTGGATCCCACCACTGCCTGCTTTCACCCACTAATCAACTCAACCTTGTGGGGTCTTGATGAGAGGAAGGCCTTGCCCATGGCTGCAATTTCAGTCAAAACTTCACAGCCTTTTTGCCTGAAGGGAAACTGCAAAATTAGCACCCAAAAGTGGTTTACATTGTTAGCCTTCAATCAGATAAACATAACAAAACCATAACAGCCCATGGATTATGTAACATCAAAATCTATAAACTTATTGATCACTTAAACAGTTCTTCTCATCCATAAAAAAGTGTCTTTGTTGCGGATGGTCTGCCTCAAGGCATTAGAGAGCCACTTTTCCCATTATGTGACTATTGCTATTCATTACAAGGAATTGAGGGAAGAGGGGGGGGATGCTTATGGAGCCAAAAGCACCGACTGTTTTAAAAAAATATTTGCGTATTATCTCTTTATGCGTATTTGTCAGCCAGGCAGTTTCTGGGATTCTGCCTGAAAACCTGGTATGATGCTCTAACACCAATCTGTAACCACCAGGAAAAGTAATCTGTTTTCAAAGCTTGAATGAGCATGCTTGCTGCTATCCCTGCATGCCCCTTCAAGCAGGAAATAGGAGACATCTCTTGGACCTAAGGGGCATTTTCTGAGCAGAATGGGTGCACAGGGGAAGAAGCACAACATATGCTCCTTTAAGTCTTGCCAGAAAGTGTCAGCAGAGTATGAAAAGGCCAAAGGAGTCATCTGTCTTGCTTCAATCCAGGCAACAGGGAAAAAGGAAAAGACGTGTGTGTAATCAGGGGTGTGTGTGCGTGTGTGTCAGGGGTGTAGCTAGGGTAAATGGAGCCTGGGGCAAAATCTGAGTTTTGCGCCCCCCCCCCCACATGGGCAGCGTCCCTCCCCCACCACGACCAAACAACATTTTTTGCACCAGGTCATCTCAAAGTCACCATCGTATTATAGAACATGCCCCAACTCACAAATCTGAACACACCCAGGCCTCCCTAGTTTAAACAACATTGAAAGTGATGCTATTTTTTGAAGGCGGGAAATCCACCCTGAAACAGCATCACTTTTAATGTTGTTTAAACTACAGAGCCCAGATTCTCCTTTTAAATCCACCTTAAGGGGATACTCTGGGCTCCCTAGTTTAAACAACATTGAAAGTGATGCTGTTTCAGGGTAGATTCCCCACCCCAAACAGCATCATTTTCAATGTTGGTTATTGTGGGTTTAAAGAGAGAACCTGGGGAAAATTTGAGGGTGCCTGTCAGGGGAGCAGTGTTTAAGCTAACAGTACCAAACTTTTAGGCTATCTTCAGGAGACTCTCCTGATGAAACCACCCAGGTTTAGTGAAGTTTGGTTCAGGAAGCCCAAAGTTATGGACCCTCAAAAAAGTAGCCCCATCTCCTATTAGCTCCCATTGGAAACAATGGGGGATAGGGGCACCCCTTTTGGGGGTCCATAACTTTGGACCCCCTGAACCAACCTTCACCAAACCTGGGTGGTATCAGCAGGAGACTATCCTTATGATACCACCTAGGTTTAGTGAAGTTTGATTCAGGGGGTCCAAAGTTATGGACCCTCAAAATGGTAGCCCCATTTACTATTAGCTCCCATTGGAAACAAAGGAGTATGGGGTCACCCGTTTTGGGGGTCCATAACTTTGGACCCCCTGAACCAAACTGCACCAAACTTGGATGGTATCATCAGGAGAGTCACGGCAATAGTCTGAAATTTTGGTGCCGCTAGCCTAAAAACTGTGTTCCCTGCAGGCCAAAAATGGAAAAAAACCCTGAAAAATAGAAAAAGCTACAAACGAACCTGCAATTTTTGCGCCCACCACAAGGGGGCGCCCGGGGCACTTGTCCCCGGATGTCCCCATGGTAGCTACGCGTCTGGTGTGTGTGTGTGTGTGTGTGTGTGTGTGCGCGCGTGCGTGCGTGCGTGCGTGCGTGCGTGCATACACATATATGGGCATGTATGTGCTAGCAGCCCTTGAAACATCACTTGGTTCAGATTCCCCGATCCTGGAGTTTGCTGTGAAATCCTCGTCCAAATACCAGTTCGTAGATAAAATGGAACATGAAGCATCAAAAACTGAATGGAACATTTACTCTGACCATCAGAAAAGGTCATTAGGTCAAAGCTCTCTTGATAAGATGCATCATAAGGTCTGTTTAGCATATTTTGTTGTTGTGAATAAACTTAATCAGGTAATACCAAGGGAAAGATTTGGCTGCTGAGAACCATCTCCAGGGCATCTTTTAGCTAGCTTTGGACTATCTTTTTGGCAACTGTTGGTTGCCATCCCAACTCCACAAGCTGTTCAGTCTTATCCAGCCAGAAGAAGTCACTCGGTGGAACTGAAGGAACCCAGAGATAAAGTTTGGACAGTGTGTCTGCTCGCATTGACAAAATTCTAATCCAGTGATTGTTAATGCAAGCATGAACATTATCACCCTCAACCAAGGGGAATCAAAGGGCTACGCTTTCAGGACAGCCAAAATTATTCTCTGAATTCCATTCCGATTGGTCTTTATTTCAATAAGGGTACTGCTTTGTCAGGGGCGAGTATCAGAATACAGAAGCCTGCTTGGTTCCTGGAAGCAGCTAACATAAGAACATAAGAACATAAGAATATAAGAACAAGCCAGCTGGATCAGACCAGAGTCCATCTAGTCCAGCTCTCTGCTACTCGCAGTGGCCCACCAGGTGCCTTTGGGAGCTCACATGCAGGATGTGAAAGCAATGGCCTTCTGCGGCTGTTGCTCCCGAGCACCTGGACTGTTAAGGCATTTGCAATCTCAGATCAAAGAGGATCAAGATTGGTAGCCATAAATCGACTTCTCCTCCATAAATCTGTCCAAGCCCCTTTTAAAGCTATCCAGGTTAGTGGCCATCACCACCTCCTGTGGCAGCATATTCCAAACACCAATCACACGTTGCGTGAAGAAGTGTTTCCTTTTATTAGTCCTAATTCTTCCCCAGCATTTTCAACTAATGCCCCTCGTTCTAGTATTGTGAGAAAGAGAGAAAAATTTCTCTCTGTCAACATTTTCTACCCCATGCATAATTTTATACACTTCAATCATATCCCCCCTCAGACGTCTCCTCTCCAAACTAAAGAGTCCCAAATGCTGCAGCCTTTCCTCATAAGGAAGGTGCTCCAGTCCCTCAATCATCCTCGTTGCCCTTCTCTGCACTTTTTCTATCTCTTCGATGGCCTTTTTGAGATGTGGCGACCAGAACTGAACACAGTACTCCAAGTGCGGTTGCACCACTGCTTTATATAAGGGCATGACAATCTTTGCAGTTTTATTATCAATTCCTTTCCTGATTATCCCCAGCATAGAGTTTGCAAGGAATGTATTGAAGGCAGAGCTGTTCAAGGCAGAGATCAAGCTTCTAGCGCACAGGTGTCAAACTCGTGGCCCTCCAGATGTTATGGACTACAGTTTCCATCATCCCCTGCCAGCATCATGCTGGCATGGGATGATGGGAACTGTAGTCCATAACATCTGGAGGGCCGCGTGTTTGACACCTGTGTTCTAGAGGATTAACAAACAAACAGCATGGTCTGGTCCTACCCTGTCCAAGGTCAAGTTTCAGAGTGTTAGTCAGAGGAGTGGTCGCAGTTCTGTATCATTGTGACTATGCCCCATGGCCTCTTCCGGGAGCCTTTTGTAGCCCTGCTCCCAATGCTTCAGTCCTGCGGCACCTCACCTTCAGTCCCAATAGGCAGCTGACATCAGGTCAGAAGACATGCACTGAATCTTGCAGTTTAATTCTCAGCCTTTTCCAGCAATGCTCCAAATGGGTGGGTGGAACTTGAAGAAGAAGAAGAAGAAGAAGAAGAAGAAGAAGAAGAAGAAGAAGAAGAAGAAGAAGAAGAAGAGGAGGAGGAGGAGGAGGAGGAGGAGGAGGAGGAGGAGTTTGGATTTATATCCCCCCTTTCTCTCCTATAGGAGACTCAAAGGGGTTTACAATCTCCTTGCCCTTCCCACCTCACAACAAACACCCTGTGAGGTAGGTGGGGCTGAGAGAGCTCTGAGAAGCTGTGACTAGCCCAAGGTCACCCAGCTGGCGTGTGTGGGGGTGTACAGGCTAATCTGAATCCCCCAGATTAGCCTCCACAGCTCAGGCAGCAGAGCTGGGAATCAAACCCGGTTCCTCCAGATTAGATACATGAGCTCTTCACCTCCTATTCCACTGCTGCTCCTGGAGGACTAGGAGTGTCCATCTGCCTTTTTGTCTCCTGGCTCAGGGCTTGGGTGTGGGCATGACACCATGTCTCACTCTACCTGTATCTCACTGTCTTTTTGAGTGACCCTGAACTAGCTACCCAGGACTCCTCTACATCTTCACAGCTCTCAGGCACTGTCAGACAGATAATAATGAAATCAGAATGGCCGCACATTTCCAATTCATATAAGGATGTTGTTTGGCCTTAATCAGTTTGAAACTAGAAGAGAGTTCCCTTCTCTCTCATTATTTTCTCAGAACTTTAGGACTCCATTGATTGCCTGTTCGACTTCCACCTAACAGACTGGAGGTGTACCTTCTAGCTACAGGTTCCATAGCAATAAACTCGCAGCAAACAGTATCAGAATTAGTTGTATCATGGTTCACCTATTCTACTGTAAGATATCATCTTGATCTTTTTGTCATCAACGTTCAGTATATTCCACTGCATCTCAAGGAATATTGGAAAGTGACATAGTAAAAGTAAAACCTTTTTGTCTTCACTAAGCATCATAAACAGATTTGTGTTGGTTATTAATTGAAGGGTTTTTTTAAAAAAAAATGTCACCCTTCTCCTGTTCAGTTATTACACATATGGGCTAATATACTACCCACTGGACATTACTTGGTTGCTGCTGGGAGGGATGAACTAGACAATGATGATGTCATCAAGAAGAAGAAGAAAAAGAAGAGTTTGGATTTATATTCCCCCTTTCTCTCCTGCAGGAGACTCCAAAGGGGCTGACAATCTCCTTCCTTCCCCTCACAACAAACACCCTGTGAGGTGGGTGGGGCTGAGAGAGCTCCGAGAAGCTGTGACTAGCCTGAGGTCACCCAACTGGCATGTGTGGGAGTGTACAGGCTGTTCTGAATTCCCCAGATAAGCCTCCACAGCTCAGGCCGCAGAGCTGGGAATCAAACCTGGTTCCTCCAGATTAGATACACGAGCTCTTAACCTCCTACTGCCATTTTTAAGAATGGAATTTTGTCTTATTTTTTAAAAAATGCTTCCTTGATGGTGCCCTTGCTGGACCAAGACCCAGGTGGTCTCCTCTAGCTCCGGAAACTTAGAAAAGGCTCATCAGGGGAGAGGGGAGACAGGGACATGGTGGCAGTGAGTGTGAGGGGCCATGTTTGCTTAGTGATGAGGGCGAAGCCAGGGGTGGAGACAGGGATGCTATCATAGTTCAGCCCAAAGTCAGAAAGCCAGTAGAAGCATGCTTGGATAAGCCTTGACTAGATTGGGGATCAGAGCTTCTATTGGAAAGCTTGATCCAAAGTCTGTTCCTATTAAGGGAGCTAAAAATAGACTTTCAGTGCACACACAAAAAAATGGCATAAACATCTCCCTTCTTAAGTGGGAGCATTTATCAAGTATTGGGCTCACAGTGCGGCATTTGGCTATAGAGGAAAAGCTGGCCTGAAATCAAGCTTGCGATTAGCAAATCTAGCTGCGTGGTAAATATTTTTCATGGGATTTTGCTTTACGTCACTTTAATTGATTTGATGGTGATTACTCGGGTCGATTTTATTACCCTTTACTGACTAAGGGAATTATAATACTAATATTGCAACAGAAGGGAATGCGTCCCATGAGGTTAACAGAATCACAATGACAGGCCCTAACTGACACCTGTCGTGACAAGTTGTTTTTAAAGAGTTCAGAGGAAATGACATCTCCGTCAGGTGCTTTTACTGCTAACTTTTATCAAACATGGCAGACTTGTAAAAAAGTGAAAAAACACTGGAGAGAGATACATGCAAAAATACAAAAATAAAATAAAATAAAGTTTGCTATGGAGGCTAAGACAAGGTTATTAGGCACACTGCCAAAGAATCTTAAAAGAAACCCTGAGAACTGTTTCAATATTTGACAAGAGCAGCTAGAGTGAAGAATGCTCCAGCCTAGAGAATTGGGAAAACAAATCAGGGAAGTGCGCAGCTATGGTTAAACTAATGAGTCTGATCAATAAAAGACCTAATCATGAATTACAAGATAAATGGAAAATTTACTTCTCATATTATTCACAATTGTAAAAAGCTGGCTCTTTCTTCACATTTATATTTAGAATTGCAATTAACTTTAGTTTTGTTCTCAGTGCTTATTCTTCTTTGTTTATTCAACTGGTTTTATATTGTTATTACACACACACACACACATGCTCACATCTCTCTCTCTATTTATCTATTGACCGACCGACCGACCGACCAACCGACCGACCGACCGACCGATGATCGACCCATCTATCTATCTATCTATCTATCTATCTATCTATCTATCTATCTATCTATCTATCTATCTATCTATCTATCTATCTATCTATCTATCTATCTATCTATCTATCTATCTATCTATCTATCTATCTATCTATCTATCTATCTATCTATCTATCTATCTATCTATCTATCTATCTATCTATCTATCTATCTATCTATCTATCTATCTATCTATCTATCTATCTATCTATCAATCAATCAATCAATCAATCAATCAATCATCTGGTAGTTGTGTTTTCCTCTGGTGGAAGTTGTTTCTGTTTTGCAACAGTCTGTACCAGTGGGCTGGATCCAATGTCCCATGTGTCCCATGGAGCTCTTCATTACAGCTGTGCTGATCTGGCAATTTGTGTTTTTCCCCCTTCTTTATTGCCTATGGTGGTACTGATTTTGTTTTGCCTCCATTTTAGTTGGCAATTATTATTTCTTTAATGCCATTTTTACACCGTGTAAATGTTAAGTACTATTCATATGCAATTAACACAAAAAAATAACACAGAACAATGTGTTGATTTGTAACAGTTGAAAAATGGAAAGAGAAAAGAGATGCTGGTGTGAAATGAAGGGCTCATGGCTTTGTTACTTGCAACAAATAAGAAATGAAACCAGTATCGGGATGTTTGAAAGTAATGAGCCAAGTTTAGAAGCATGGTTTCATCCTACCCTTAGGGGATGATAGGCTGGGTCCAGAGCTGAAAATAGGAGCCTAAATGTTGCACAAAAAGCAATAAGAGAGGTCTTAAAAAACAGCTGACTCATGGAGACCCTCGTAGGGTTTTCAAATCAAGAGATGTTGTGACTCCAGTGTTCATGACATCATGACTCCAGTGTTCCTTAGAGGTTGCCCATCCAAATACTAACCAGGTCCAACCTTTCTTAGGCCCTTTCCACACGGACCAATAACAGCGCCCTAGGGACAGTTTGCATGGGGGGCGCAGCTGCATCACAGCCGCGCCACCCTCGCTCCCCCAGTGGTGCCATTCCCCCCCTTTCCCAAATGCCTTACCATATCCTCTAGCCTCCGGTGCGTTGCACAGGCCAGGATACCCACACCCTGTGACTTCCGAGCTGTCGCGCAGGGTAGGGGGGGCATGTCCCCTGGCCTGTGCTATCCGCCGGAGGCCGGAGGACACGGTAAGGCATTTGGGGGACAACGTAGCCTGCGCAGAGGCTGTGCCGTCTTCCCACATAGCGCTGGGACCATTCGATGCGAGAACAGTTCACCAGGGGTTTGAGTCGGTGTCACCGCGCCAGCAACCCCCCAGCGTGGCCGTGTGGAAATGGCCTTAGAGTATGAGATCTGACTAGATCTGGCTATCAAGGCCAGGGGCCTCTCCAATGCTACACTTTCATTTTCTAAGATTTGCACAGCCACTCTCTGGCAGATTTTGTAGAATGTTTTATTGGAGTGGTGGGACCCAATGTTTTTACCTCTTCCTTTGCACAGAACCAATACAGTGCAGTAGTTAAGGTGTGGGACTTGGACCAAGCAGACCTGGTTTCAAATCTTGACTTCTTATGAAACGAATGGGGCATCCTGGGACCAGTTGGTCTTTGAGTTGAACTGACCTCACATGGTGATTGTGAGGAGAAAATGGCAGAAGGAAGAATGAGGGATGCCAAAATGAGCTCACTGGAGGAAATGTGGGCTAAACTGTGCAAAAGAAATATGTTTATGGTAAATCATTGGCCGGCACAGGTATCCCTCACCTCAACTGGTAACTGATTTCCAATTGCCATGTCAGATAGCAAGGAGGCAGCACAGGTAAGGAATTGGAACAGACATTATCCCTGTTGATAATTGCATTCAAAAATCTGAGCAAGCAACCAGATGAACTATGACTTTAAGGTACACAGATTCAGGGCTACTTAAACTCCCAATGAGAAATGCCAGTTTGTGTATGGTTATTGTGGGGAGGGGGGGGGGTTATTAATGAGGAAATATGTTTGTCTGAACTTCAGCAAAGTACTTAAGCCATGTCGTCACATGACCAGAGATAGTCTGATCACATAAGTTTAGCAGCCTTTGGTTGGGTCAGTTGCCGGAGAAGAAATTTTCAAGGTGTTCTAGGGCAACATTGGAATGTTCTACACCCTGTACACCCCACTTGTTCTGAAGTTTCAGTAACATATCATGTTTATGGTTTTCTATTCCTGTCACCCCGTCTGCTTTTCAACATATTTTTTTTCTAGCACAAACAATGAAACTCATGCCCAAAAGGGAGACAAATGTGTGAATTCTTTTTAACAGTAACATTATAAAACTTTTCTGTAAGTAAACTGAGCTGCATAGAGGACTCTTAGGATTCCTTCACATGTAGATGTTAATCGACATGAAGCACTGACTAATGAGTTGAATATGTGAATGAGCCACCAAAGATTAATCACGCCGGACAGAACTCTCACATTAGTTGGTGTTCACTGCATTATTAAACATCAATTGCAGCCAAGAATTTGCTGCCGATCCTGACCTTCTGTGACATCAGCGAAGCTCAGCCAATCATTGCCAGAGGCATCCTCCACCACACCAGTTAATCCTTTCATGTCTTTCAATCTAGATTTCAAATTTCTTCTGTCTTTTAAGATCACTTTAACCCATTATCAGATAGCACTTGACTGGTAACTGCTAACAGTAGGTTTCTTTTTTAAACTAGGTGATTGTTACTTCCCTCTTCCCTCCAAAAAAGCTATTTGTTGAATATGATCGTCATGTAGAAAATAGGCTGGTTTTCTTCATTTTTATTGTGTAGCTGTTAATCCATTTCAAAAAGTATTATGCTAATTATAACAGTTCGTTGCACGTTCGGCATCTGAATTGCTCATTTCCAAAGGTTTTTTTCCCCCCTCTAAATTGTAATCTGTTAATTACTTGTTTAATGGAGTGTGTAATTACCTACTTTAAGTTAGGAAACTGTTTCCATTTCAAAGTGAGAAACCCATTCTAGAAATGAAAGCATGTAAATGCAGTTCCTTCAAGATATAGTCTAAAAGTCTTTGGTTCTGTAATGGTTCCAGCCGCTTAGAAAATAAATTGGTGCCTACCATCTCTATTACACACAGTAGAACTGTTTATTAGAAAATGTGCGAAGAAGGGTTTATATTGAGAGAAAACACTTTCTAAACTCAATAACCTTAATGTAGCTAGGAAACCAAATTTAGCATGCACTTTGTCTTCCTTTCACTAGGAAATTTTCTAGGGAATGCTTCATCTCAACAAGCAACAGACAATATATTTGGTGCAATTCATTACTGTGTAACACAGGGGATGTGTCTTTGTAGCCCTCAGACCAGGTGAATTTGGCTGGCAACAAACAATTGGTAATGTTTCTTCCAAAGCCTACTTGCAGTCATTCCAATTCCCCCTCCCCTTTTTTTAAGCTGAAATGTTTGGCTTTGGAACTCAGCTATGATATTAAAGCCTCACAAATAGGGAATCTGGAATACTCACCGGATCAAACCATATTTTGTTCATTGATTGAGAGTAGAGAACCAATTCTTTGTTGAGCAGTTTAGTGGTTTATGAGCAGCTTGGGCCTGTTCAGCAGGCTGCTTTCCAGCAGAGTTTTATACATGTGAGTTGTCGCATGGCCAAGTAGGAAATCATTCAGGAAATTTGAAATTATATCAGCTGTAACCCAAAGTACCATCAAGGATATTCTGTTTAAAATTACAAGAATACTTAGTATTAAATTTGTAGAATTGTTATAATTCAGTGGTGGCGAACCTATGGCACGGGTGCCAGAGGTGGAACTCAGAGCCCTCTCTGTGGGCACGCACAGAGTTGCCCCCCCTCCCCCACATCTAGGCTGACCTGGGCCTCCGGGCTCGATTATTACCATTAAACCTAAGACCTAATTTTGGGGAAGCAGTATAGGTAACCCTGTTAAGTGCTGTTAAACCCCACTGATTTTCATGCGAAGAACTAAAGCGTGACCTGGGAGTAAGCTCGGTTGCTGGCAACGGGGTTTGCTTCTCAGTAGACCCTCCTAGGGTCATGATTCATCCGTTGGAAGAGTTGCACGGTTGCTTCAAAGCAAAGCCACCGACTACCACCAAGCTTATTCCCAAGTAATACACGCCTTGGAGCCAACCGGTTTTTCTAAACTAAAACCTCAGTATTCAGGTTAAATTGTCGCATTGGCACTTTGTGATAAATAAATGGGTTTTGGGTTGCAATTTGGGCACTTGGTCTCAAAAAGGTTCGCCATCACTGTTACAATTCATAGTTATGGGAACTGCAGCCACCTTTTATGTTGCTTCTTGCTTCTTCATTCATTAGGAAGCCAAAGGATATGAAATCCCCTCTCATGGATGTACTTGGAAAGGTTAGTTATGAGGGATAGTGGAGAACTAGGCCTCCTTGTTTGGCAGGATGCCTTCTGCTGGCAGCTCTCTTTGCCCACTACAGTTTGTACTATTGTGGCATCTTGAGGAAAACCTGGATGTGCAGCAGTTCTAGGAATCACTTAAAAGTCTACAGTTTTCCAATGATTTCTAGGGGTACCTTGTATCACTTCCAAGTTTTCCCTGGATTTGACAGCGGCATGTATGATGTCACACACACCCCAACCCCCCCCCCCAGTGTGGACAGAGACCTTCTTTCTCTTATTTTTGTAAGCCCCTTAGACTAACCCTCTGTTTGTAGACAGCCCTCTATTGATTCTCTCTGAATCCGGAATATTAAGAAATTACTGACTTTTGATTCGGTGCTTTCTCATTATGATAAGAAACCACTGATGCTTCACCTTATGGTGTTGGAGCAGTACTTGGCCACAAATAGGCAGATGTTACTCAGGCATCAGTTGGTTACTATTCAAGAACTATGTCATCCACGAAGGAATTATGCTCATTTTGACAAGAAAGCCCTTGCTGTTATTACAAGTGTCAAAAATTGCACAACTGTGTCTGTGGCTGTGCTTTTGATGCTCACAAAGATCACAAATCTGTTAGAACTCCTTATCTGACAAGCCTACCCGCTTAACTTTCCCTACATGTATGCAGCGCTGGAGTATTTTCCTTAATGCTTATGATTTTACACTGGTCTACAAACCTGGAAGAACAATTGCTAATGATGATGCTCTCAGTTGGTTACCATTTCCTGTTCCTGAAGTGGAGGTTCCTCCTTGACAGGAAGCCTTGATGTTAAAAAACAAACAAACCAGACACGAGTTAGGAACCGGAGGAAATACTCCAATTTCTTATGCACAAGCCCAGCTTTTTTTTTACAACATAGATGCAACACTCATGCTCGAACATCCCCGGTGTGCTGCATTCTGATTTGGCTCTTCCACCCTCCCAAAGGCAATGCTTCTGACTGACGGATCCACAGCAACTGCAGGAAAACCAAGCAGGACACACAGAGAGCTTTTCTTTAGCTTTGGAAAGGAGCTGGTGCAGTGAGCAACATGGAAAGCACATTGTGCTATACAAAGTTTTGACCAATAATGGGCAGATCATTATGTCACATCCACATTTAAAGGTGTGCAGGAAACCACAGCAAAAGACACCCCTCCCCCATATACCAAATAACATTTGACTGGTCTTTGGGGCTGTCACAGAATGAGAGCATCCTGCCAGGCAGGCGCTTCCCCACCCCTCCTCTCCTCAGATCCCATTGGGAACATGACCTGGGAGCTGCAGGACTGGGTTGGCTACAGCTTGGCTAGCTAGCAGCATTTGGTGAGAGTGAGCTGGAACAGGTGAGCATGATGTAAGGCAGGAAGATCAGTGGTGGGGTGGGAAAAATAGTTTTTGCGCCAAAGGTGGGATCCAAAACTTTTAGTAACAGGTTCCCATGGTGGTGGGATTCAAACAGTGGCGTAGAGCCAATGGGGTTGGGCGGGGCACAACAAGGGCATGGCCAGGCATTCCGTGGGTGGGGCATTAATAATTTCTCTGTTACTGTAAAAAACTCTTACTGTAAAAAAAACATTCCTAATTTCCAGCTGGTATCTTTCTGTCCATAATTTAAATTCATTATAGCAAGTCCGATCATCTACGGCCAACAGAAACAACTACTTCTCCTCTAATTGACTGCCTGTCAAATACTTAATACTTTCAAATACTTAATTATGTTTCTAGAAATCCAAAGAAGGATACTTTCCTTAAACAAGGAACTTTACCATATTTCTAAAACATGTTTTTAAAACAGCCCATTAGGGAGAATTATCCCTTTTTCTACCTTTGCTAACCAGCCACGTAGGAAACAACAGGACTTTATGATTTTTGGACCTAATGGAATTTCTAACAGAAAAGCAGACCCAATTAATAACCCCCTCTTGGCACACACAAATAATTAATAACTCACTCTCGGGAACTGGTGAGAACCTGCTGGATCCCACCTTAGTTTTGCGCCCATGGCCTTCTCATGGAAGCAATTCAATGTGGGATTTTGGAAAAAGATCAACATTTTAGTGGTTTTTGAAAAACCCAGGATGAGAGCAATACCATGGGACAAATTCGCTTTAGGGTTGGGAACCGTGTGAACTTCTTGGCAAAACTGGGCTATTTCTCTTGCTCAACCCGAGATATTTGGACCGTGCAGATACGGCCTTACTCTGGATGAGCCTATGAGCACTCTCAGATTGCTGATAGGGGCTTCTTTTGCTGCTGTAGAGCAAGTTTTTCTTAGCTCTTGCCTCCCCAGATATTGGGGACCTGTTTGACAGGCGAACTGGAAGGGTCTAGATTTTAGACACACTAGTTCTGAAAAAAATCCACAATCAGCAGTGTGAATGAGTCGTCGAACTTTTGGAAACAGCCTCCCCCTTATCTTTGTTTATCTTCTTGACAGACTTTCTTTCGTTTTCGTGTTTATCTTTTCCTTTTTTATCTCCTTATTTTTTCTAAGTATTTTGTAACCTCCCCATTCCCTATAAAATCAATAAAATAAAATAAAAAACTCAAGAAAAGGAAGAAAGAGGTGCATGTAAGGACAGAGGCAGAGCCAGCGAGCATAAGCCTGTCACTGATCAGTTTGCCTGTAGAAAAACAACAGGTCACAAAACATGTGCGAAGCGTAAAACTGTCCCCATATTATGAATGTGAGAGGCATCCTCTTATGAAAGTGGATTCATGTAACCACGGTTATCTAGCAGTAGATGAAAACCAAACTGTCCAGGGTAATTGTAGAGACTTCACTTGGTTCTTGAAGCAATCTTGGACTCATGAAATATATATATATTTGTTTCGATGGGAAAGTAATGGAATTTATATATATATATATATATATATATATATATATATATCTATGTTTATATATATATATATATATATATATATATATATATATATATATATATATGTGGATAAATTCCATTACTTTCCCCATCCTTCTCTTTGTCTGGGGGTTGGTGCGGCATACATGATGCCCGACCCTAACCTATGGAACACCATGAGCCGGGCCCGGTTGCAGTGGGGAAGATGGTGCCGCGGAGCGCCATCGTCCGATCGACCTACCTTCTCAGCGACCATCTGGCACGTAGCTGAGGCCAGGGGACACGCCCCCTGCCCTGCGTGACCGCTCTGGTGTCACAGGGCAGGGGGGGTGTCCCCAGGCCTCGGTGATGCGCCGGACTGTCACAGAGAAGGTAGGTTGATCGGGCAAAGGGGGGAGGGATGGCGCCTTCCAGCTGCTGCCATTCACATGGCAGCGGCTGGAAGCCGCCATTTTCCAACAATCTCGCTCGGGGAGCAAGGTGGGAAAATGGCGGCTTCACGCCACTGGGGAGGAGCAAGGGCAGTGCGGCTCCATTTGGCCCATGCGGAAAGGGTCAAAGTTACACCCTTCTGAATGCAATGCACTTATGTGTAAGTGTGTTTCAAGATGACACTTACAGTTTCTATGATGTCAGTGACCCACCATTTTAATCTGCTGCAGTGGACCAACATGGCACACTACATGGAATTAATAGTGAAAGACTGCAACCCAGAGCTTATGCAGAATTGCAATAAGGCAGAGGGAATAAAAGTGTAATTAACCGAATTCTCACCTGCCCTTTATTCTGTGGCAAAGGAAAACTGTTGATGAATTAGTTACCATTGTTTCCCCATCTCTCTTTTGTGTTTTAAACATTGTATTACATTCCCATATTTTCGACAGCTGGACACACTGCAGTATGTAATGAGCTTTATTTAATTCGGAAAGTATTTTCCTTGCTTTTGGATTTGACAACTCCAGTGTTATAAGTTCCCCCCCTTCACTATGTTACATTGTTATTCTTTTATTCTGAACATCATTAAAATGTATAATTGAGATTTCAGTGGGGGCACACAAAACACTTGTTTATCAATCAGGTTGTCCTTCATTTAATTGGAAATAACAGCATTAGCTGCTCAAATAAAAAGACAGGTAAACAAATAGATTTGATGTTAGCTGTTTCCCTGCCCCCTCCACTGAGAACAACTATGTGGTAGCTCATCTCAATGATCTCCCACATATCACATTCCCTATTAATTAGGAACAGCTTTGACTTTCTGTGACCTGAAAAGATGGTCTCCTTCATATGCCCCTGTACACCAACTATGGTCCTCAGGTTGCCATCTTCTGGTATAGTGATTAAGAGTAGTGGGCTCTAATCTGGTTTACTGGGTTTGTTTCCCTGCTCCTCCATATGAAGCCTTCATCTTCAACATGTTTCATTTGCGCTGTGCAGAAAGGGTCAGAGTTTTTTTGTCTTATATCCTCACATCATAGAGTGGGGGTATTTCAAATCACTCAAATTTGATTTGAGTGAGGGTATTTGACGTTGGGCCCAACCCGCAGCATGGAAGGAGAGAACCAATATTGCCTATGGTGGCCTCGTGGTCATTTTGAGAAGATGTGCAACGAAAACAATGCTCAGTGACCATTTGGTTGCTGCTACCACCATGGCAAGGCAGAACAACCCATGGAGGAGCGTTGTCATACTGTGTCACATATCCAATTAAATGTGAATTGACCAATGTGTGACTAAAATAGCTTTCCCAATATGGTGGCCTGATTGTAGCTGAGCCGCTTGCCAATTGTCAGCTGTTCCCAAAAGTTGCTCTTCATAAAACCCAATCTATTTGCCACTATCAGATCTAGCTGCTACCTTCGTCCATCAGGGAGACTAGTAGGGTATAAATATCTAAATAAACCAAGGGGCTATTCCATCCATGAAATTAAGCAAGGCTGAGAGTTACCATTCCTTTGACACCATGGCTGTAATTTCCTTTTAAAAAATATCTTTCAGGTAGAGCAGGAAAGCCAGTCTTCGAATCCCTACTCAAACACAAAATTTACTGAGGTGAGTTAAGACCAGTTGCCTTTTATCCTAATATATAAAAGTTTGGATTCCTATCCCCCATTTCTCTCCTGTAGGAGTCTCAAAGGGGGTTACAATCTCCTTTCCCTTCCCCCCTCACAACAAACACCCTGTGAGGTGGGTGGGGCTGAGAGAGCTCAGAAGAATTGTGACTAGCCCAAGGTCACCCAGCTGGCATGTGTGGGAGTGTACAGGCTAATCTGAATTCCCCAGATAAGCCTCCACAGCTCAAGAGGCAGAGCGGGGACTCAAACCCGGTTCCTCCAGATTAGAATGCACTTGCTCTTAACCACTAGCAACCTCACAGGTGGGTTATAACAGTATAAGGGGGCAACTGTTCTGCTTTGTGCTTTCTGAAGACAAGGATAAAAAATGACAATACATAATATTTACACACCACCCCAAACTGGACCGCCATCAAATCTTAGCTGTGGGCATATACAAGATATGTGCAGCAAATGAAGTTCATGCTGAATACTTGTAGGATTTATTGTGGTTTTACAAAAAATTCTACCAAGGCTGTTCTTTTAAGAACATAAGAACATAAGAACAAGCCAGCTGGATCAGACCAGAGTCCATCTAGTCCAACTCTCTGCTACTCGCAGTGGCCCACCAGGTGCCTTTGGGAGCTCACATGCAGGATGTGAAAGCAATGGCCTTCTGCTGCTGCTGCTCCCGAGCACCTGGTCTGCTAAGGCATTTGCAATCTCAGATCAAAGAGGATCAAGATTGGTAGCCATAAATCGACTTCTCCTCCATAAATCTGCCCAAGCCCTTTTTAAAGCTATCCAGGTTAGTGGCCATCACCACCTCCTGTGGCAGCATATTCCAAACACCAATCACGCGTTGCGTGAAGAAGTGTTTCCTTTTATTAGTCCTAATTCTTCCCCCCAGCATTTTCAATGTATGCCCCCTGGTTCTAGTATTGTGAGAAAGAAACTTAAATTGTTATGGAATTAATGACGAATGCATACAATAGAGCATTTCACAAGCACCCCAGAGCACAGCCGAAGAGAGAATTTAAGTGCAATGCTCTGTGAGGGTCCCCCAGCATTCAAGCTCTTTTCAAGCCTAACCCAACAGAGAAACGGAGACAGAGAAAGTATTGGGTTGGCGGCTCGCCAGTTTATTCGAGATGTCATGGCCAGAGGAGCTGTGTTTATAGATACCTGCTGGGAAATAAACAGGGTCTTGCTGTCATATTAAGGAGATCTTTGTATGAACCCGACGACTCCAGCTCAAGGGGTCTCGAGGAGACTGTAATTAAAGACTGGGAGCTATTGGAAGAGAAACCTGGCAAGTCAGCTATTGTCACTTTATGCTTCTGTCATGGCAACATCCAGTGCTACGGTGTCACAGTAGACAAAGGAAAGATTTCAGAATATGTTGGTCCAATTAGGCCCCAAAGCCGTGAAAATATAGAATTGATTCTGTCCCTCCCCCATGCTGAGCTTCAGCAATCTTTTCTATGAACTGTGTTTTTTCACATGATGGATACAGATGTGTTTTGAATTATTCAACTGGTACGTTAGCAGTGCAATCCTAAGGAGATCTCACATCCTTAGATGTCCTACAGAGAAGAAGAAGCATTTGCATTTATACCTGCTTCATTTCATACTTCTAGCCCAAATTTCTTGACAATATTTGATTGATTCCTCTTTGTTTCCTACTTTCGTGTTCCAGTCATCTATGAATATCAGCATATCGTTTTTGGGTGTGTGATCAATTTCTTCCTGGATTCTTGCAGGACAGCTTTCATGTGTAGTGGGGGTATCAACTCAAATGATGTTGACAGGCTTTCTATGAAATCTAAGGCCCCTTCCGCACACGCAAAATAATGCGTTTTCAAACCACTTTCACAACTGTTTGCAAGTGGATTTTGCTATTCCGCACAGCTTCAAAGAGCACTGAAAGCAGTTTGAAAGTGCATTATTCTGCATGTGCGGAATGAGCCTAACAGAAAGTATTTGGTCAGATTTTAGTTGTATTATAGCCCCTGACTGCTTGTGCTACAACTTGCCTCACTATTAGAGCGACTCGGTTTCTTTGGTTTTGTTTTCGGTCATTCCCTGAGTAAAACGCTTTTTCATTTTCTGACTAAAAGTGTCCTAATCCAGTCCATGGCCCCTTCCGCAAACCCAAAATAATGCGTTTTCAAACCATTTTCACAACTGTTTGCAAGTGGGTTTTGCTATTCCGCACAGCTTCAAAGAGCACTGAAACCAGTTTGAAAGTGCATTATTCTGCACGTGCAGAATGAGCCCATGTTCCATTTTTCAATGTATGGTTTGAGCTTACCTTGATTCATGCCTCTCACATTCCATGGTTCTATTACACGTGTGATGAAGCTTTGGACACCCATTCACATCAACAACTAAAAGTCCTTTTGACTTTAATCCAGTTGTATCATCAAGAGTAGCGCTTGTCCTCTGCTCTTCCCCAATAGTTGGTTGAGAGCAATCTGACTTGGGATTCTTGTATCTTTCATCAACACTATATATTTCTTGGTCCAATATGTTATGGAATTAATGACGAATGCATACAATAGAGCATTTCACAAGCACCCCAGAGCACAGCCGAAGAGAGAATTTAAGTGCAATGCTCTGTGAGGGTCCCCCAGCATTCAAGCTCTTTTCAAGCCTAACCCAACAGAGAAACGGAGGTGCTGGAGACATGTTTAATTAGCAGGGCCCTTTACGAGCTACAATCACTTTTGTGGGTTATATTTGTACACATTTTATTCTGTACTCAATTCTGCCTTTGAAAGTTAGTCCCTATTACTAAAATTGATTTGCCCCACACTGATATTTCAAATGGCTGCTTAGTTAGATTTTACCTCTCCGCCTTCCTTCAGATTCCTTTCCCATGGAGGGCTGCCCAGTCAACAGTCTGAGGTCTATAGCTTCTCAGTTCCCCACTATATACTTCCTTCTTAATCTGCTTCTTTTCCAGTATGATGTAGGCTAAATAATGCCCAAGTTGGGGCCTGGAGATCTCCAAGAATTACAACTCATCTCCAGACTATAAAGATCAGTTCCTCTGAAGAAAATGGCTGCTATAGAAGTTGGAATGCATGACATCATACCCTGTTGAGTTCCCTTCTCTTTCCCAAACTCTGCCTTCCTAGGCTCCACCCCCAAAGCTCCAGGAATTTCCTATCCCAGAACTGGAAACTCTACAAGGTCAAACTGTCTGGCTCATTCCGCACATGCAAAATAATGCACTTTCAAACTGCTTTCAGTGCTCTTTGAAGCTGTGCGGAATAGCAAAATCCACTTGCAAACAGTTGTGAAAGTGGTTTGAAAACACATTATTTTGCGTGTGCAGAAGGGGCCTCTGTTTTTTGTTTGTTTTAGTTCATCCTTTTCTTTCTTTGGGGTGGCTCACTGGAAGAAAATGTTTGTGTGTTCTCCGCAATGCAGACTGAAACACATCAGTACATTTCTTTGCATTTAAGGAGCTCCTTCACAACAACAGGTCCGTAACCAGATGCTTTTAGCATGCATTTTGCCTTGCCTTGTTTCATAATTATTCCATGGCATCGTATGCTCCTAGGGACGGTGCCCAGTCCTGCCAGGTTTGGTGTCAAGCCTGACAATAGCTTGGCAGAACACCAGGTGATTCTTGCCAAACGGAAGCCTTTTTGTACGGCTTGGCCAGCAACATCCCTGCGATGCTCAGAAATCTATGCTTTTTCCTGCCAGGCACTAGTTGGCTGATTAGACTCCTCATTGAATCCCCTAGCCGGGCTTCTATTCATTTTTTTGATGTCATTAAATTCAATCTCATGCAAGGAGCAAATGCCATGCTTCCAGAGCTGATTTTTAACAAACAAAAAGAAGAACAAAAAAAACTACCGATACTATTTGCCTTCCCCCTTTCTTCACAATGCTATTTTCTCATTTTATTTCTTTCATCGTTTAGCTTGTATGTGTGTATGGGGGGGGGGGAGAACCAGGTTCAATTCGCCACTCCTTCACTTGAAGCCTGTGGGATGACCTTGGACAAGTCACAGTTCTCTCAGAACTTCCTCCGTTCTTCTTACCTCACAAGTTGCCTGTTGTGGGGAGGCAGGGATGGAGATCATAAGACATTTCTTGACTTCTCAAGGTAGAGAAAAGTAGAAGAAGAAGAAGAGGAAGAAGAGTTTGGATTTATATCCCCCCTTTCTCTCCTGAAGGAGACTCAAAGGGGCTTACAATCTCCTTGCCCTTCCCCCCTCACAACAAACACTCTGTGAGATGAGTGGGGCTGAGAGAGCTCTGAGAAGCTGTGACTAGCCCAAGGTCCCCCAGCCACTGGCGTAATGCCCATTGGGCAAGGTGGGCAGCTGCCCAGGGCATCACCTTGTGGGGGGCACCAAAATGCTGGGTTCGTTTTTGGGTATTTTAGTGGTTTTCCATTTTTGGCCTGCAGGGGGCGCAGTTTTTAGGCTAGTGGTGCCAAAATTTCAGCATATCATCAGGAGACTACCCTTATGCTACCCCCCAGATTTGGTGAGGTTTGGCTCAGGGAGTCCAAAGTTATGGACTCCCAAAGAAGGTGCCCCTATCCCCCATTGTTTCCAATGGGAGCTAATAGGAGATGGGGGCTACAGTTTTGAGGGTCCATAACTTTGCCCCCCCTGAACCAAACTGCACCAAACTTGGGGGGTATCATTAGGGCAGTCTCCTGATGAGACCCTGAAAGTTTTGAGACTGTGCCTTCAGAAATGTGTCCCCCACAGACTGCAACCCCCATTAACAGCAATGCAGAAAACTCAATGCAGAACTAAGATTCTTGGGCAAATTTCTAGGATGTTCCTGCAGGGGGTGCATTTTTGGATGTATCAGCACCAAAATTTCAGGGTATCATCTAGAGATGATGGCACCCCCCAAGTTTGGTGCAGTTCGGTTCAGGGGGGCCAAAGTTATGGACCCTCAAAACTGTAGCCCCCATCTCCTATTAGCTCCCATTGGAAACAATGGGGGATGGGGCACCCCTTTTGGGAGTCCATAACTTTGGACTTCTTGAACCAAACCTCACCAATCCTGGGGAGTAGCATAAGGACAGTCTCCTGATGATATGCTGAAATTTTGGTGCTGATATGTCTAAAAATGCACCCTCTGCAGGCACCAATGTCCTGGTGCAAAAACAAATTTGGTCATGGTGGAGTGGCCGCCCATGGGGGGGGGGCATCCAACTCAGGTTTTGCCCAGGGCTACAGTTTGCCCAGGGCTGCCTCGTTACGCCCCTGCCCCCAGCTGGCGTGTGTGGGAGTGTACAGGCTAATCTGAATTCCCCAGATAAGCCTACACAGTAGGGTATAAAATCCAACTTAGATTCATCTTTGGCTAGATGGGTGGCAACCCATCAAATGATGTTCTTGGTCATGCCACCAAAATTTTGGAACTCGTTCCCATGGAGAGTCATCTGTTTCCCTTTTATTAGGATAAAGATTCTTTTATCTTCAGGATTTCCTAGTTACTTAACATAAGACATCATCCTTACTGTCTTTAACACACTTGTGTCATAAATTGGATTCTTAACACTGATTATATTGTTTTGTCAGGATAAAAGATTGCAGAGACGGTTGTGCTAAATAATTGGTGCGCTTGGCTGTCCAGACATCCACTAGCTCTGTAATCCTGACACAGACACATACACATATACCCATTCGGGTTGCTGGAAAATCCCATCTATCTGTCTAATACATTTTTATCCTCCAGGAAGTTGGAAAAGTGTATATGTTTTCCTGTTTCTCATTATAACCTTCCAACAAGCTTGGGAGTTGGCTAATCTGAGAGGAAGTGACCGGATTTGAGGTCACCAAGAAAACATCATAGCAAAGTGGGGATTGAATGGGTTCTCCTGGTAGTCCAATTGCTGCATCATACTGACTAACTGGACATCCAGATAACTCAGTAGGATATTATAGCTGTTTTATCATTTTTCTATTGAGTTTTAATTGTTGTACATTGTTTATATTGGTATATTTTAATTGTTGGAGTTCTGTATTGTAATGGCCATTGCCTGCAAACAATAAAGGGTATGGTATGGTATGGTATGGTATGGTATGGTATGGTATGGTATGGTATGGTATGGTATGGTATGGTATGGTATGGTATCACACTGTCTGGGGCCATGATAACAGCTGCTAGTTGCTCCATGCGTCATTGTTGTCCATGAACTGGCAACTAAAAGATCAACTAAGTTACTACTGGGGGAGGCCAGTTTTGTAATGGCCAATGTTTCTGAAGTATAAAATCTCAAAGCATGTACCTTATTGGTTTTATCAGCTTTTCAGCTTTTTCAATGTGTTGTCAAAGGCTTTCACAGCCAAAATCAACTGGATATTGCAGGTTTTCCGGGCTGTGTGGCTATGGTTTGGTAGATTTTGCTACTGTTTCACATTGTACCATGGAGAGAAGCACATCTCACTGCGACATACCTCTGAAGATACGAACCTTAGACAAGGTGGAAACATTAGCAAAAACTATCAGACTTTAGCCACACACCTCAAAAACCCGCAATGCCTGGTTTTCTCTTCCATATCGCTCAATCCCTCTCCTTGCTGTGACCCCTGCTTCACACAGCTTTTGTCTAAGTCCCACAAACCCTGCCATAACTCAGTTCAATGATCAAAAGGGATCTTCCTCTCTCTTTCACTCTTGGAAAGAGTGATATAAAAATAAATTATCATGATCTCAGTAACCATTAAAACAACCATGCATGATATATAAGAACCCAAGAAGAGTCCTGTTGGATAAAACCAGGCCGTTTCCGCACGAATGCGGAAGCGGCTGGGTCGGCGTACTTGACGCCGACCCGACAACGCTAGGACCGTCCACATGGACGGTCCTAGAAAGAGCCGGGCAGCCGGTGCCGTGGAGCACCGGCGCCCAGCTGACCCGGCGTGTCCCTGGGCCTCCGGCGCATCGCCGAGGCCTGGGGACAGCCCCCCTGGCCCTGCGCGCCTGCTCCAGCGGCGCAGGGCAGGGGGGCGTGTCCCCAGGCCTCAGCGACGCGCCGGAGGCCCAAGGACAAGGTATGTACCGGGAGCGAGGAGGGGGGGGCGAGGCGTCTTGAAGCCGTTCGCTCGGTAGCGGCTTCGAGGCAGCGTTTCCCCAACAAGAGCGCTTCCGAGCGCTCTGGGGAAACGCCGGCTTTGCGGAGGTCGGGCGGCACGAGGGCGGCGCGGCTGCGATGCAGCTGCGCCCCCTGTGTGAATGACGGCCTGGGGACAGCATTTTTGCCATCCCCAGGCCGCCATATTCTGGCCGTGCAGAAACGGCCCCAGTGAGGTATTTGATCCAGCATCCTTTTTCACATTGCATCCAACCAGTTATCCTGGAAGGCCAGCAAACAGTACATAAAGGCCAATGCCTCACTATGATTTTTCTCCTAACACAGGTAGTTAAAGGCCCCTTCTGCATATGCAGAAGAATGCACTTTCAATCCACTTTGGAGCTGTGCGGAATAGCAAAATCCACTTGCAAACAATTGTGAAAGTGGACTGAAAGTGTATTATTCTGCATGTGCAGAAGGGGGCGGAGATTTGTAGCCAGTGAATATATTGGTTCCCTTAAGTCACCATGGCTGGTAGCTTTGATGGGCCTATATTTCATGAATCTGTCTAATATCTTTAATTATTACAAGTAGACTGTTGTAATGGTATTACAGGTAAGGTCCTGAAGCAAGACACTGAATCTTTGTGGCTGAGGAGAGGTTTGAACCATAGGCATTCCAGTTCATGACTCACTGGGGCTATACCAGGTCTCAAATATGCTGTGTTGTACTGCAGGATTTTGAGGCAACTCAGGAGTTAATTGAAGTCCATCTGGTGACACAAAGTATACATTTGTTTTCTTTCTTTCCTTTTTTTAGAAGCTGGTGTAAAAGCATTTGTTTGCTCAAATTCCTATCTCTGGAGAACAGCTCAAAGCAGTTCAATATTCTTTGGCTGACAGTAGCTGCTGATGGCCATTTTCTCTGTCAGAGCTGCTGTCAGAAAGTACCTTTAAGAAAGATTTATTTGGTAAAGGGAGGGTGGGTTTGTAACACACAGGTAACTCATATATGTCCCCCCCCCCCACTGTTTCACTTCGAGCACAGAGTTTATGTACGCTCTTATAGGCAGAAAGGATTGGAGTACTTTGGTACTTCGGCAGAAAATTATTTATCTGGAAATAATAAGGAAAATTGAAACAGAAAGCATTATATTGTCACCAGATTTTAGTTGATGCCAGATTTGAGGGGTAATTCAGGAGGAGGAATATATGAGGGATTCAGAAACCATTTATGTGGTTTTTAGCTGAGCTAAAACACACCTGCCTCTTACTAGTGTGTTTACCTGGAAGTCTGAAGAAACTCTTTAAGAGTCTTTGGTGACCAGAAACAAAACTCCTGTATTATAGACCTGGATCTTGATTGTTAGGTATGCGTGTGTGTTTATTTTGGGATATAAGGCTTATATATGATAATTTTTCATTAGTGTTTTGGTCTGCAATGGCTCCCTTTACCACGATCCAGTGTGGTGTAAGAGTTAAGAGTGGTAGACTCTAATATGGAGAACCGGGTTTGATTCCCTACTCCTCCACATGAGTGGTGAACTCTAATCTGGTGAACCAAGTTTGATTCTGCACTCTTCCACATGAAACCTAATGGGTAACCTTGGGCCAGTCACAGTTCTCTCTGAACTCTCTCCACCCCACCTGCCTCACAAGATATCTGTTGTGGAGAGAGGAATGGAAGGTGATTGTAAGAAGTTTTAAGACTAATTTTGGTTGAGATAGGCCAGGTATAAATCCAAACTCCTCCTCCTTTTGATGCCACCAAAGCAGTTCTGATCAGAATAAACTGAAATAACTGGGTAAATGGAAGGGAACTGCCGTTTTTCATATTTTCGTACTGAAGATCAGCTCAAACACACTATTAAGCAACTGAACAGTTAGCTGCTTCTGACTTTACACACCATTGGTTTCCTCCGTCACATCATTAGCTTGGTCCATTTTGCTTGCATGAGCTTCTGTCTGTTTCCCTCCATGCATTTCTCTTCAGGCGATGTGAAAAACTCTTCACAATGAAGTTTCCATTTCCAAACATCCCACACACAGCACTTGGAAGAAGAGAAGGTGAAATTGAAAGATGACCTGTCAGCGAGCTAATCAGACTGACAGATTGCTCTCAGCTAAAATATTAAAGGCGATTTTTGCAATAATGTCAGGAGGAAGAGAAGAGAATGTTCTATCATAAGCAAAGCTTTTCATATGCTGGTTGCTGTGATTGTTATTTTCCAGCTAAAATCAGCAAGGCTTATTTTTAAGTCAAATTATTATTCGTTCACTGGGCAGAGCAAGAAAGCACTGAAGTAAACTTCAGAGACTGTCCAGTCAGCACCAACTTGAAGTCCCCGTTTGCATGTCCAATTCAAAATTGTATTATGGATCTGAATGTGAGCATTTTAAAGCTAGTGGGGGATCTCTTCAGCAGAACTTCTGAACTTCGTATATGATTCAGATTTTCCAGTCTAAAGGGACGCGATGAACAAACCTTGTTGAGATACTCCTTGAAACTTTTTGTTTCTCTGAACTTCTCAATAGCTGCTAAAGTGATGATCCTAAAGCCACCAATCACTTTAGCAGCCGGACAGAGGCGCTTTCCGCACAAATCACCTAAAACACTTGCAGAACGTTTTCAAAAAACCCTCCCCTTTTTACCATAATGTTTGTTTGCACCCACCCCCTCCAAATATTTCATGGCCACCATGAGGGCTTATTTGCCTTTGGGGGGTTTTTTGTGTGAAAACGATTCTTCATAGCATTTTAGATTCTTGAGTTTACTCGTGAGTAAATTTACCCACATCATCATCATTCTCAAATCCATCATGCTAAGTCGCATATTGGGCAAGAAGTGCTGTCCAGCATCTCTGGTCTTTGGTGAGTGTTTCAGACTCTTCCCATGCAATATTCAGTGCCTTCAGGTCTTGCTCGAATGTTCTCCTCCAGGTGTTTCAAGGGTGCCCTGATTTGGCATCAGGAGGCATCAACCTCATTGCCGTCTTTGGGATCGGATCATTTTCCATGTGAAGGACATGGCCAGCCGGTCAAAGACTTCTGTGTGCAACAATGGTATGGAGTTTGCACATGCCTCTCCTTCAGAGCACCTCTTCATTAGTGATGTAGTCATAATATCAGATCGTCAGGTTTCAGTGTAGGCATTTCTGTTGGAAGATGTTGAGCCTGTTGTTGATACTTGTTCATGCCTTCCAGGTCTTTCTAGTATAAATGGCTGTTGGGATCACAATGGAGGTGAATAGACAGATCTTGGTCTTTAGGGCAATGGTTGGTGGGCACCAGATCTCGTTCATTCTCTGAAAAATGGTTGCAGCCTCCCCAGTGTGACACCTGACATCTGCCTCGGTAGCTCCATTCTGGGAGATCACATTGCCCAAATATGTAAACCTCTCCACTTTCTCTAGCTGCTGTGATACAAAAATTGCCGGTCCCAAGACCGGATGCAAAAGGAGAAGGGTTGAGTGTTGGGCTAGCAACCTGTCCCCATAAAACCCCAGTTGCTATGGAAACAACAACAAAAATTTCAAGAATTTCTGGTAAATTTACCCGCATGTAAGAGAAAATGCAAGGGGGAGAGAACAGTGAGAGGACAGCCAAAAATGATGAAAAATAATGAGGTGAGGGGGAAAAATCAGCTCAGGGACACGGAAAAATGATGCTGAAGTGAAAGTTGAGCTAGAGTACAGAGGCATGGGAAATGGCAGTGGGAAAGATAGAACAGCTTAAAAATGATCGCACAGTGAGAGAAGATGGCTTCGAAATGTTTTAAATGAAAGAATTGTTGTTAAAAGGGTCTCCGAAAAATAGTTTTTAGGCTGGAAGTAAAACGTTTCTGATACTGGGGGTGGGGAAATAGTGTGGAATTCCACAGAGGAAACATTTCATTTCTTGCCTGGAAATGTATTAAAAGTTGTGTATAGAAAGGATCAGAGTTACACAGTCAAGGGCACTCCTGTCAGAAGAAGAAGTAGAGAGCCAGAGGGATTAGGTAAGGGATCAGATAAGAAAGGAATGTATTTGTGTGTGTAGGGGTGGAAGATATTATGAAGTACAGGAGATTGAAAAGGCAGTCATAATGGCAGCCCTTAAGCAAAATCAGCACATGTTTTAGGGCATCAAGTTTGTTTTTCCCCCTAGTGCTGGATTTGCAATTGACCATGGTGCAAAGTTGCAGTTGTACCAGGGCCCACAATAAATAAAGTTGCAGTTGTACCAGGGCCCACATATTAATGATAATATCATTATAGTATTGAAAAGGTTAATAATATATTTCAGTCTTGGGAATGCAAAAGAGAACTTTTTGTAGTGTAACAAAATTATAAGTAAGCAACAGTAAAATTATTTTCCATCTTTGATTCATGTAAGTTAAAATGCTATGTATATTCAAGGCAAGAAAGCAGTGGAATAGGTGTTTTGTTGCATGCAAATAATGATATTTATTCATTAGTTTAGTTTACTATTTATTCTTTACTACAGTTTACTATTGTTTTTATTTTGAATTACATATATAGTATAATAGCAGGGCACCCATGCTTCACTACGGATACTTCATCACAGGCTCTCTATGAATTTCGGGGTGACATTCAGCATACTTCTTTACAGCCTGTTTGTAATCTTTGGGGTGACATGCAGCATATTTCCTCACAGCCTATTTGTGGACTGATGGGTTTCGCGTATTTTGCAGCAGCTTCCTGTAGTTGTCTTTTTTATAATGCAATGTGTTATTGCTCTCTTTCACCTGGTGGGCTCCAAAAGACATCATGTGGAAGCAGCTGTAGTATTTTTGGAATGCAGAAAGGAAGTGTTCTGCAATTGGATGCTGATGAGTGAGAAGGCTGTGAAGAGGTTCAGGTTAGGGTTGAAGGGCAGGGAGTTGGACAGTACTGCCACTGCATCACATTCCTGGGGACTCATCCCGCCACTTCAGAGCATGACACCAAGCACAGGGTGATCGGAGGCCGAGACTAATAAACTTGTCTCCACAGTAATAAATCTGATGTCCATATGCAAAACCCGACAAATGTTTAGTAGTCCAAGGTGATAGTGTTGTTTGTAATCTGTTTTGATAGTATTTGGCTGTCTCGGTGTTGTTAACGTGAGGGTGGGTGAAGGAGTACTTTTTCACAGCCTGTCTGTTAACTTCGGGGTGACATTCAGTATACTTTTTTGCAGCCTGTTTGTGAACTTTGGGGTGACATGCAGCATATTTCCTCACAGCCTGTCTGTGGACTGATGGGTTTGTTTTCAAATAGGTTCACATGCGTTGTGGAGGGTGGTTAGTGAAGGACATGAAACTGGTGGTGTTGAACTGTCACCCATAGAATGTTCATGCAGCATGTCTGTGGACTGAGCGGTTGGTTTGCCCTTAGAATGTTCGTGCAGATGGCCAGAGATGAGCAGTTAAAACAGTAAATAGGTAATAAATCGAGTAAAAGTGAATATTTTGGGAAATCCTTTCTTAGTGAGCACCTGGAGTACGTAAGGAACAGGTGTGCCAAATTTCATGTGTGTGACTTTGGTGGTTTTTGAGTTCTGTTGATGAGTCAGTGAGTGGTATTTTGTGTTTATCGATATAGATGTAATTACATATATAGTATATGGGGGTACTATAATCTTTTCAGTGCTGAGGGCCTCCAAAGGTCTTAATCCGGCCCTGCATAACTACTCTTTTGTGATTGACGCTAATGCTCTAATGACTCAATGTAAAATGTGAGGATGCTGTATGATCAGTCAGAAGTCAATAGAAGGAGTTAATAGAGGAGGATGGGTGAATGCAACTACTGGCAATAGAGTTTTGCTCCATCAAAGCTTCAGATTAGCATTCTAGTACAGGGTATTCATTCCTGAGACCTAGCTTTTCTTTCAGCTCCTGTCAAGGAATTCGGTTAGTCATGAGCATCAATGTCCAGGCCTTGTATGGACTTGTAACCAACCTGACCTGTAGTGGCAGCAAGGGGAAAAGAATAGTCTTTCTGCCTGGAGTGCTGCCCAGTCTGACTTGGCAGAACAGTGGCCTGAACAGAGCAGCCTGTTCAAATTCAGAACTCCATCTTGGGACTGTGCTTGATCTTTTGGGCAAGACTGCCAGATGACCTCCTCCCTTGCACATACTCAGAAAACAGCATTTGAATATGACCAACAGCACACCTGGACAAACCAGTTCTCTTTTGTCTATATCGCTTAACCTACCCAAGGGACTTCCTCTGACTCACCCTTCTTGTGTCCATTTATGTGACAACCCCCATTAAGGGTCGTCACCCATCAAGATAATGGGTCAGCCATCAGGTCAATAGTCTGACACTCAAGACCATTGCCTCACCTGGAACAGGTAACACATTTTCCCTATAGAGGCATGCCTCAGTCCCCAGTAAGGTGTTCAATATTATCACACACTACCTTGCTGCTTGATAATATTGTTCCATCAGCGCTGATCATTTCAGAGCCTAGTGATGGCTCATTAGGTCTCTGTCTCCTTGACATCCACTACAAGACAGGTAAATATAATCTTTGATGTCCCATCCCTTCTCTCTATAAATATCCAAAACCAGTCTTTCACCTCTAAATTACATTGTATAACCTTGTGTGTATGTGCATTTTACCCCCAGTAACTGTGAGTGAGATTTCATTTTATTCCATTTTCTTATTTTCACAATAAAATCCTTTAAAATAGAAATTCATTTTCTCTGCTGGTTTCTTATGATGTTCTGAAACCCATATGCACTGGATACACACACACACACACAGACACACACACACACACACAGAGAGAGAGAGAGAGAGAGAGAGAGAGAGATGTCAATCAAGTTACCCAATGCTTCTTAAGCAATTCTAAGCAACTTTTTGCTCTACAGCTAACTTCCCCAACCAAAAAGGGTAGTTGAATCTCACCATTTTGGATAACAAACTGCAGAAATGTTCTTTGAGGCAATCAGGAGCCATAATGAAGATCATTCCACTGTGGGATCCTTGAGCTGTTATAAGTCACAATTTCCTGAGGAGTAGGTAGGACTCTTGCTGTGGAGACTGGGGGTTCCTTGTTAGGTGTGACTGAGAATATTCTGGAGAACTGTAACTAATCTAAGTTCACGTAGAAGGCTTTACTTGTAGAAATAGGGAAACAAATCCGCATAAGAGTTGACCTCTTATGTGGAGGAGTGGGGAATCAAACCCAGTTCTACAGATTAAAGCCCCCTGCTCTTAACCACTAACCACACACCGTTCCTGACATGCTCCAGAGACAACTTTGGAGACCTAAAAAAGGGGAACTACTCCATATTACTTTTAACGAGTTCAAAACATTTGTACTATTATATATCTGTACTAGGTTTTGGATTTAATTTTGACAAATTTGACAAATTTCTGTTTGTCTATTTCCTGTAATTCTCAAGAGCAGAATAACTGTTGTTTCATTTTTCACGGTTAATGTGAAATAATATCAATGAACTAAAGAAATGTTCCACAAAATACTTATGCTGTGTTGCTGTGAGCATGAACTACATCTTGTTTTAAAGTTTCTTTTAGTGAGACAATAGTTAGGCTACATCTGCTTCATCACAAGTTCATGCAGTTGGCTTTAATTCATGTTACTGTCTTGATCAGTCACATTATATTCAATCTGAGCTTCAAACGTTACATTCACTGCAAGACCAACTTGCAAAATTACTTGGTCAAGATTTAGTAGAATCCTCCTACAGCAGTGTCTGAGAAGATCACTGCTATATTATCCTGACAAGACAATGTGGCAAAATATTGATAGTCTCTTAAATAATCCAAAATGAACAGAAGCAGAGAGGAAGGAATCCCGGAAGGCAAAAAGTGAAGCACTATGAATAACAAATCAGTCAGGAAAAATATACAGTATACATAAATAAGATTCAAAATGTCAGTTTATCTGCCAGTGTTTTAGAAACGTGGAGAGGATGCACTTTGGATCTCAAGGTTCTGAAAAAATATTTCAGCAGCTGAATAGTATCCTTCTAGGAACTCAATTTTAGCCATGATAACCACCAAATGTTCCTTTCACAAACGTTATTGAATGGTGTTTATTGAATGGTGTTTATTGAATGGTTTATTGAATGGTGGAAGGCTTCAGAATACTTATGCCGTATATACTCGCGTATAAGCCGAGTTTTTCAGCCCTGTTTTAAGGCTGAAAAATGCCCCCTTGGCTTATACACGAGTCACTGCTTACCAGCCGACTCTTCAGGCCTCTGCCGAGGCTGGGGGCGTGGCCGGGATGACCTCCCTGCGGCTGCACAAGTCCTCTGAGGGTGAAGGGGAACCCTGGCTGGCTGGGCTTCCTCAAACCCCGGGAGGCAGAGGGAGCTCCTTATTTGGGCAGTGACTTCTCCTGATGTCATTGCCCAAATAAGGAGCTCCCTTCACCTCCCAGCTGTCTGGGCTTCCTCAAACCCAGCCAGGAGGTGGAGGGAGCTCCTTCTTTGGGCAGTGACATCAGGTGGAGTCACTGCCCAAATAAAGAGCTCCCTCTGCCTCCCAGCTTCCCACCTTCGGCTTATATGCAAATCAATACGTTTTCCCAGGTTTTGGTAGTAAAATTAGGTGCCTGGCTTATACACGAGTCAGCTTATACACGAGTATATACGGTATTTGTTGAAATTAGGGTTGAAGATTATTCTGTTACTTTAAGAAATTGAAAAAGAACCATGGTTGCTGATGGCACATAAATGATCTCTAGGGTGGTCTACATCCCATGATTTTTTGTTTAGAAAGTGGATTCCATGCTGATCCAGAAATGTAGTGAGACCACAGTTACAATTTGGGGGAAGGTATTTTTGACTTTCCCTGTCTACCCTCAGATGTTCAGGTCTCATAGCTTTATGTCTCAGCTTTTCTAGGAAAAATGAAATTAATTCTATGTAGGCTAAGTAGATATAACTTTGGCCGCATACTAGACTATCACAAAATATACCCCTGGCTGCATACTAGACTATCACATACATTGGGGTAGTGCCAGTGTGAACAGCCAAATAACTATGCAAGGCTCCTTCATGTGACTTTCAGTTACAAAGAAGAAAGTGATTAGTGCTTTTTAACATTATTAACATTATTAACATTATTAACATTATTAACATTATTTATTTATTTATTTATTTATTTATTTATTTATTTGACTTGTATGCCACCCAACCCCCAAAGCGCTCTGGGCAGTGATTAATGAAACATTCTTGATTGTATTGAAGTTTCCTATTCAGAAATGTCCAGGACTTTAAAGAATACAAACATGTTTGGGGGGCAAAGATTTCCCTCTAACTGATAAAATGTATCAAGCTTGCCCCTTGACTAGGTTCAAAAGTTGGGAGAACATCTTTGTCAATTTTGTGATTAAATAATAATAAAAAAAATTCTTTCGGTGGAATGGCATTTCACTCTGGTTGATCTTCTGAGTTCTCCCCAAACTACACATTTCTGATAGAGGATATTTTGCTGGCTGTAAAGCATGTTTTTTCTTAGTTCTCAGCTCCTCATGTATTGGAGACCTTAAATTTGACAAATGGACTGAAAGTGTTTGGAATTTAGACTCAAAGAAAGTGAGTGAGCCATAGAGTCCTTAGAAACAGCCCCCCCCTCTTTCTCTTTTATTAGTCTTTCCTTATCTTCTTTATTCTTCATTATTATGTTAGCTTACTTTTTAAAAATTATCTTCCTTTCCTGTAATTTAGTTTTCTGTAATTCTATATATAATTTTTTTTAAAAAAAATACTTTGCACTTTAGCATTGAACTGCATCTACCCTCTTTTTAAAGTTCCCCACCCTCTTCGGAAACAGATAGATTTTCCATTCAGAGCCTATTTTGTAAGTCTTTTTCTGTGAGGAAAAAAGGGAATTTGCACCTTGGCGCCTTCCGCACATGCAAAATAATGCATTTTCAAACCACTTTCACAACTGTTTGCAAGAGGATTTTGCTATTCTGCACAGCTTCAGAGAGCACTGAAAGCAGTTTGAAAGTGCATTATTCTGCATGTGCGGAATGAGCCCTAGACTTGGATGGCCTAGTTTAAGTTAATTTCATCAGATCTTAGAAGCAAGTAGGGTTGGCCCTGGATAGTATTTGGATGGGAGACCGCCAAGAAAGTCCAAGGTTGCTAGACAGAGGCAGGCAGTGGCAAACCACTCTTTTAATCTCTTGCCTTGAAAACCCTACTGGGCTGCCGTGAGTCGGCTGCAACTGGATGACACTTTACACACACATTGGTTTTGCCATACAAAATCATGCTGCAGGAGAAGGCTTAAACCACATAGGCTCTGGTCCAAGCCTGTGCAGCTACCAAATGATCCAGTTAAGATCTTTTAGGATCTCATATGGTCTGACCGTGATAGATTTCTTTTTTGTTTATCTATCTTGCTTCATGCATTGCCTACTTTGCTCACTGAGATTCAGGTCTGTGTGCATGAAACACCCACAGAGATATTGGATCCCTTCCAGTTCGGCTTCTGCTCTGTTCATGGGACAGAGATGGTTTTGATAGCTGTCATGGACGAACTCCAACTCCAGGTAGACCGAGGCGGATCAGTTCTCCTGGTGTTGTTAGATCTCACCACAGCATTTGATATAGTAGATCATGACTTTATGGTCGGTCTGCTGCCCCCTTGAGATGGGGGTCCAGGAGACAGTCTTGAACTGGCTGTCCTTATTTCTCCAAGACAGAGGATAGCAGGTGATGTCAGGAGGAGAGAACTCCAAGCATCACCCCATGATCTGTGCGTTGCCACAAGGGGTGATTCTCTCCCTGATGCTTTTTAACATCTGTAGTTGCTTTTACTGTTTATAGTTGTTGCTACTGCTGCTGATTTATTATTTTTATTGGTATTTGTTGTTGTTTGCCGCCCTGAGCCCTGTTGGTGAGGGCAGGATATAGACAGACAGACTGACGGACGGACGGACGGACGGACGGACGGACGGACGGACGGACACAGACAGACAGACAGACAGACAGACAGACAGACAGACAGACAGACAGACAGACAGACAGACAGACAGACAGACAGACAGACAGACAGACAGACAGACAGACAGACAGACAGACAGACAGACAGACAGACAGACAGACAGACAGATAGATAGATAGATAGATAGATAGATAGATAGATAGATAGATAGATAGATAGATAGATAGATAGATAGATAGATAGATAAAAGTGAGGCCATTCTGTGCCTGATAGTGTAAGATGCAAACAAGGAGGTGCTTGTGCAGTTGAGGTTCTGGAATCTATGATCCATTGCAGAGTTGTGGTGGGTAGGATGAATTCACGCTACTTCTCACCAAAACTCAGCACCCAAAAATAAAATAAAAACAGCCACAAATGAGATTCATACAGTTGAAGCTAGTCCATTAGGGTGAATGGGGTAGTATTTCACCAACTCAGGCTGCCCCGGGCTATTTCCGTACTGCTCTCACCAGGCAGTCCAGGGGACAGCAGCTAAATCAGTACCTTGCTCACCTAAGCACTGTAAGTAAGCAAGTCCCTCCATACAGAGGCAGAGTGCTTTCTTATATCTTTAAATCTAACCCATCTGCTCTGGTAGCTGAGTTCATTGGGCATGGATCTTCTAAGATCCAGACTTGTCAATGAATCCATAAGAATCTATTGAACAGGTCTGATAATTTCTCTTCCTTCCCAGGTAAGGGTGAGGGAAAGGGGAGGAGGAGATCAAATCAGGAAATCTCTCAGAGGAAGACTGCCTGCCTTGCCTGCTGACCAGCTGGCTGCCAGGGATTTGGTTAGTTCTGAATTAACTCTGAATGTTCATATACCTTTTTCAGTGCAAGCTAGGGAGGAGGTGAATGGAGGTGGCGTGGGCTTACACTGGCAGATTTGCACTCCCTGAGGTGCTTACCTCGGCGAAGGGGAAAATTCACCAGTGTTTGGCTGCTGCAGGGCTCTGGGACTTCTAGCCATGACATCTCCATCAATGCTCCCACACTGACCTGAGCTGCGCCCATGTGGCAAGGGCATTTCCAGCGGTGGAGTTGACCTTAGCTTTAATCACTCATTTAGCCCTCTTATGCCAGCAAGCACAAGCTCAGAGACATGCCACATCTTCCATCCATCCATCCATCCACCCACCCACCCACCCACCCACCCTTGCCACCTCGCTCCTCCTCCTCACTCACTCACTCACTCACTCACTCACTCACTCACTCACTCACTCACTCACTCACTCACTCACTCACTCACTCACTCACTCACTCACTCACTCACTCACTCACTCACTCACTCACTCACTCACTCACTCACTCACTCACTCACTCACTCACTCATTCATTAGATTTTTATACCGCCCTATCCCCGAGGGGCTCCGGGCGGTGCACAACATACAATCACAATACAGTCATAAAATAACTAAAACCTTTAAAACAGCGATAGGAACAATAAAATTAAGTATAATAAGCATGATAAATATAACAAGCCCAGCCTTATGTTTCAGATTAGTGTGTTGCAGGAATGTCCCGTTTTATATGCCAATAAAGGCTTGTGTGTGTGTGTGTGTGTGTGTGTGTGTGTGTGTGTGTGTGTGTGTGTGTGTGTGTGTGTGTGTGTTGCAGGAATGGGTGGGGGCCAGGCTTTCTCTCTCGCATTCTATTATTGCAAGCACTATAGCAAAAGGAACTTGCATTAGAAGGTGACATTTGAGTAGGGATCAGGCAAGGGTTAAGAAACTGCATTGCAGTACTTAAGCATTTTAGCATCACTGCGGAGGAGGAGGATGGAGACAAAATCAGTATTAGCTGGCTGTGCCTTGACCACCCTGCCCTCTGTGTCATTAGCCCCACCGAGTAACCACCTACCTCTGGATTATCATTTAGAACCCAAACAAGAAATTCTCCTAGGGGCTTTCCCCACTACAGAAGGGAGCTAAGGTCAACTCGGTTCCCTTCAGTGGAAGGCGATTCCAGGCTGTCCCCACAGCAACTGAGTTGGCTCCCTGGAACCGAGCCAAGTGGGCGGGATCATCTTGGTGCCTGTTTCGCTCCTTGATTGTGATTGGCACTTGTGTTATGGCAGGAAATAAGAGTGTTCTTTTTTTACAGTTTTTACAGTTTACAGTTACATGTGCTTTCTGCCCGCCACGACTCGCCCGTTCTGTGCATGCCACAAAAGCGGCTTGTGATTGGTTGAACGGATGAGGTGTCATTTCGATGCTTCCCCACTTTGAAGCTTGGAAGCAGTATCGACCTTGTTCCTGCAGAAAAGTATAGTTCATAACTGCGACAAGGATGTCGCAGTTTGGGGGGGTGGGCGGGCCCTGAGACAAAACAATGTTGAGCTCGGTGGCAGTGGGGATTCACTGAGGCGAACCTAGGTAGAAACCAGTACAACTCTGTCAGTGGGGAAAGCCTCCTAGAGAAGCATTAAATGTTATGAAAACTCTCTGCCATGCAGTGCCAAGGCAGATCCTGATCTTTAAGCTTCTATAAAAGATTTCTCACTGATTCACATGATACTTTGTCGTATGGGGAAAAAAAACAGGCTCCAGAGGCAAATCCTAAAAGGACACATTTCTAAAAAAGCTTCTGTGGAATCTCAGGAACCAGTAATGTGCCCTTTGCTGTGTCATGAAATTTGCCTCTTTATGTCTGGAAAGGATCCTGCAGAAAGAGCCTTGTCTTAAATAATAGCCTGGGAGGCAACAAACGATCATCCGAGAGGGAAATCACGGTAATAAACAAGAAATATACCGAGTGGAGTGTTGACAGGATGGAGCCAATCATTAGAGGACGCGCAACAGTGAGCAGTACAGTGTGTACAGGACTCGGAGTGAGAACACAGTGAGAATCAAACTTTTGTTTGATGAGACAGGTTGCCAGGGGGGCCGACATCACCCAGAAAGGGGGGGACTTTTTGTGGAGAAGTCATCCACAAACACCATAATAGCTCTCTTGCCGAGCTGAAAGAGGCAGCAAGCTTTCCAGCGGAATGTTAACGACAAGCCCATTGACAGGATGATATTCAGTTCAACAGCAGGCAGCTCGGTAGATGGATAGATGAGTCAAACTGTTTCAATTGACACAGCCTTAATATTCAGTCATAATCAGTGTTGTGGAACATCCTCCCCGGTTTTTACAGTGACACAGGAGAGGTTTCAGTACTCCAGTCTGGGGGGAAAAATGGACTTTGTTGTCCCTGTTATTCTTGAAACCTCATGTTCCGAGTGGTGACACAATTCTGCTGCTTTTTCAAGAAATTTCGGATCAGGGCTGGCAATGCGGTAGTGGCATTATCAGCTCCACCGTGCACTGAAGTGTCACATTTAATGGGTGTCGAGCAGTTTCTTTTCAGAGCATGGACAAGACAAAACTGTAGAAGTGGCCCCAGTCTCTTTGGAACTGCAGCACTCCTGTCTGACTACCTGACATATTTCTCCACTGTTTTGTTTCATATTCCAAGAGACAGATCTTGTAGTTTTCACTTCAGCCGTGAAGTTTGACATAATTAAAAGTTGGCCCAAATGTTTCTAAAGGTTTGCTGCATTCATGAGAGAAGTCAAGAGCCAGCCAGTTCAGAACGATAATAGCCCTTTTCAGACATTTCAGTCCAGTTGTACCAAGAAGTCTGCAACTTGTGTAGATCCTCCTGACGTGTGCAGTTTCTATGCTGTCTGAAAGGGCCATTGGAGGGATTTTCAGTTTGGGCACATGCCCTAAAATTTTGTCCTAGGATTTATCCCATATCTTGTACAAGATGATTATGTTTTGAGATGGGTCAGAATGTTGGCACTCAAGGTACCATTTACAGCAGGGGTTGGCAAACTTTACCACCCGAAGAGCCATTTGGACCCGCTTTCCATGGCCCTGAAGATCTACTGAGCCGAAGAGGCGGCTCTGCACAGAGCCGCCTCTGGTTCGGCCCCTCCACTCATCTTTCCTTCCAGCCTGGGAGGCGGAGGCGCCGGGCAGGGAAACGCCCTCTGCCCGATGGAGCAGGCAGCCACCTGCTCCGTGGGGCAAAGGGAGGATGGCGGCCGTGGCCTGCCTGGTGCCGCCACCTCTCACACTGAGGGCAGCAGCAGTGCTGGGCAGGGAAACCCCCTCTGCCCCATGGAGTACGAAGCTGCCTGCTCTGTGGGGCAGGGGGAGATGGCGCCTCTAGGGATGGCAGAGGGGGGATGGCATCTGCTCTGGAGGGACATGCTCACACTACCCTCTGACCTCCAGGGGTCAGAGGGCAGTGTGGGCATGTCCCTCCAGCCCTCCAGAGCAGTGCTGGAAGGAGAGGTGAGTGGAGGGGACACGAAAAGTGGCGCTCTCACTCTCGAAGCCGCCTCCAGTTTGGCCCCTCCACTCACCTTTCCTTCCAGCACTGCTCTGGAGGGCTGGAGGGACATGCCCATGCTACCCTCCGACCTCCAGGCCACGCGGAGCTGCAGTATAAGGCTGAAAGAGCCACATGTGGTCCCAGAGCCGCGGGTTGCAGACCCCCGATCTACAGATCTTCCATCGAACATGTTCTACCAAATGGGCCCTAATATGGCAATGCACTCTGTTTTACGTAAACTTAAAGACATCGCTCTGGCAAATGTATGGTCTGCCTCTAACTCGTTGTCCTGTTCTTCCTCAGTGTTTGGTAATAGATATCTTAACCCTGTCTGTCCATGGAAGTTTTAAACACTTTAACAGTGCTGGTTATTTACCCAAGCCAGATTAAATTCATTTCCACCTGAACTGCTAAAAGGAAGGCACTTCCTTAGCATCAAAGGCCCTGTCCCTGTAATAAAAATGAACCAGAGGTGGTAGAACACATTCTTCTGACATGTGGATTTTATATCAGGGAGCAGTAAATTATAATCTGGCCGCTACTGAAATCAAGGATCAACCAGTTGCCAGGCCATGTGGTCAGGGTTCTTCTGGAACGGTGATGGCAAACCTTTTGAACTCCAGATTTTATGGACTACAATTCCCATCATCCCCTGCCAGCATAGCCAATTGGCCATGCTGGCAGGGGCTGATGAGAATTGTACTCCATAACATCTGGAGTGCCAAAGGTTTGCCACCACTGTTCTAGAAGGTAAATACAATAGTATTATCTTATCAGAGGCAAAATTTCTCTCAACAGCATAAGGCTTAGGCCTCTGCCGTTGGCTGCTAACTTGGGTTAAATGTTCTTTCCTTGGTTTTGTAATTACTATTTTACATTGTGTCATTTAATACATTTTAATCCCTTAAATTTGTTTTTACTTCTGTTTAATCCCTTTAATTTACTTCTATTTAATCCTTTCAATTTGTTTTTACTTCTATATTTGTTTTTACTTGTACATGGTAGCATATATTCCCTATGCGCATGGTTGGTGCATGTGATCTTAATGTCTGAAAAAGGATATTTAGATTGTGTAAACTCATATCAAGATATCACATATAAACTGGGTCCATAGATTGTAATAAATATTGACTATCTTTGGTACACACACACACAGAGAGAGAGAGAGACAGAGAGAGAGAGAGAGAGAGAGAGAGAGAGAGAGAGAGAGAGAAATCATGTAGCATGCATAGAGGTTGTATGTGAGTTAAAAACCATGCTTTGCCTTCCAGATCACGTATCAACGTATCACATAATCAGTAACCACATGGTTGGTACATATGATCTTAATGTCTGAAAAAGGCTATTCAGATTGTGTAAGATCACATCAAGCTATCACATTTCCCCCCACCCACATAGTATGAATCTGAAGAAGCATTTTTATCCTACCCTTCTTCCCAAAAGTCCAAGATGATGTTCCTGGATCTCCTCTCCTCTGTTTTGTCCTCTCAACAAGCTTGTGAGGTTAGGTCAACAGATAGAAAGAGGTCCAAGGTCACCCAATGAGCTCCTCATCTAAGTCAAATGCTCTAACTACATTGTCAGAGAAAGTATTGTGAGAAATAAAGGACATGACAGTTTGTGCTGAGAATTTAGTTCATAAGATGAGAGGAACCCTTCACTATGCCAAAAAGAGTCGTGAACAATTCCTGAAGTAGTCGGTGCTAAAGAAAAAAAATGAAACAAAAGCTGCAGAAAGCTTTAAACAAAAGAAAATAAATCTTAAAATAGAGCAACAGTTGGTGATGAAAAGTTATAGAAGTTGGGGAAAAAATCCTTGAGGACCATGTGTCCCTGGTGAATAAGAAGTGAGAGACGGCTTTTAAGTAGGCGTAGAAGAAGAAAAAGCACAGAATTCAAGAAGGGTGAGCAAACTGTAGAGCTTTGGTTCCACATAGGCATACACAGCTCTTCGTGTTTTTTTAAAGAAAGAACAAGAAGATTAAAAGTACCTGAGATATACTTGGGAGTTCAGTGGTCACAGCAGTTAGGGTGCAGTCCTCATCTGTGTGTGTGAAGGACCGGAGATGGAGACTGAAATATTGGCACAGACACTGAAGGCAGTCTATAACAGAACTGGTAACATAGTAAGTGGCATGTGTTGTGGTGGTACACAACTGGCAAGCTAGTAAGGAACATAAGAACATAAGAACATAAGAACAAGCCAGCTGGATCAGCTTTACTTCCATCTAGTGAACACTCGCAGTGGCCCACCAGGTGCCTTTGGGAGCTCACATGCAGGATGTGAATGCAATGGCCCTTCTGTGGCTGTTGCTCCCAAGCACCCTGGACTGTTAAAGGCATTTGCAATCTCAGATCAAAGAGGATCAAGATTGAGTAGCCATAAATCGACTTCTCCTCCATAAATCTGTCCAAGCCCCTTTTAAAGCTATCCAGGTTAGTGGCCATCACCACCTCCTGTGGCAGCATATTCCAAACACCAATCACACGTTGCGTGAAGAAGTGTTTCCTTTTATTAGTCCTACTTCTTCCCCCCAGCATCTTCAATGTATGCCCCCTGGTTCTAGTATTGTGAGAAAGAGAGAAAAATTTCTCTCTGTCAACATTTTCTACCCCATGCATAATTTTATAGACTTCAATCATATCCCCCTCTCTAGGCGTCGATCTCTCTCCAAGCTAAAAAAAAAAAAGGAATTCCAAAGCAACGCTGCAGCTCCTCTCCTCATAAGGAAGGTGCTCCAGTCCCTCAATCATGTCCCTCGTTGCTCGTCTCTGCACTTTTTTCTATCTCTTCAATATCAGCTTTTTGAGATGATGTGGCGTGACCAGGAGACTGAACCTGCAATTGGCGCTCCAGAGTGCGGCCGCTTCCACTGCTTTATATAAGGGCATGACAATCTTTGCAGTTTTATTCTCGAGATTCCTTTCCTAATTATCCCCAACATAGAGTTTGCCTTTTCACAGCTGCCATGCATTGAGTTGACATTCCCATGGAACTATCAACAAGGCGCCCAAATCCTTTCCTGGTCTGTGACTGATAGCACTGACCCCTGTAAGCGTCATAATGTGAAGAGTTTGGATTTTTTTTTTGCCCCTATGTGCATCCACTCTTACATTTTGCTACATTGAACTGCATTTTGCCATTTCTTAGCTCCTCTCTACCTAATTTATCAAGGTCCGCTTTGGAGCTCTTAGCTAATCCTTTCTTGGTTCTCTCACCACACTATATAATTTGGTATCATCTGCAAACTTGGCCACCCACGCTTCTACCCACCCTACTTCCAGGTCATTTATGAATAGGTTAAAGAGCACTGGTCCCAAAAGCGGATCCTTGGGGGGACACCACTCCCGACATCTCTCCATTGTGAGAATTTCCCATTTACACCTCCACTCTTTGTTTCCTGTTTCTCAACCAGTTTTTTGAAATCCCATAGGAGGGACTCTCCCTCTTATTCCTTGATTGCTGGAGTTTTTCTCAATAGTCTCTGGTGAGGAACTTTGTCAAAAGCCTTTTGGAAATCCAAGTACGACAATGTCCACTGGTTCCCCCTTATCCACATGCCTGTTTACACCCTCAAAGAACTCTAGTAAGTTTGTAAGACAGGATTTGCCTCTGCAAAAGCCATGCTGACTCTTTCTCAGCAGGTCTTGCTTTTCTACATGTTTTATAATGTTATCTTTAATGATAGATTCTACTAATTTGCCAGGAACAGATGTCAAACTGACTGGCCTGTAATTTCCCGGGTCCCCCCTAGATCCTTTCTTATAGATTGGTGTGACATTGGCCATCTTCCAGTCTTCAGGGATGGAGGCTGATTTCAGGGATAAGTTGCATATTAAAGTGAGAAGAAAGGGGAGTAAGTGTTAGTCATTGTATCCACTCATACTTACTCATGAACACACATGAGTTGGTCAATCAAAGTCAGTACTGTTCAATCTGACCAGCAGTGGCTCTCCAGGGCTGTAGGTCAAAGTTGGCCATATCAGAACATGTTGGCCATATCAACGTTGGCCATATCAACGTTGGCCATATCAAAGTTGGCCATATCAGAACATGTTGGCCATATCAAAGTTGGCCATATCAAAGTTGGCCATATCAGAACATGTTGGCCATATCAACGTTGGCCATATCAGAACATTGTTACAGAACTAGTAACAATAGTAAGTGCCATGTGTTGTGGTGGTACACAACTGGCAAGCTAGTAAGGAAGAAAGGGGATTAAATGTTAGTCATTGTATCCACCCATACTTACTCATGAACACACATGAGTTGGTCAATCAAAGTCAGTACTGTTCAATCTGACCAGCAGTGGCTCTCCAGGGCTGTAGGTCAAAGTTGGTCATATCATCTACAACTTGATCCTTAATACCTGGGATTAAACAGTGACCTTCTGCATGCAAAGCAGGGGTTCTAGCACTGAACCATGACTCCTTCCAATTCTCCTTACTTGTCACTCAACAATGAAGATTGTCACTGAGTAGCAAAGAGGAAGGAAGGCCGTACCAGCCTACTTTCTATTCCCCAGTTCATTTGCACCCTGCTTTCTTTTTTAAACATTTTTTAAATTTAAATATATTTTAAGGTCAAAGAATAATGTACAGAAGGAGAGGGGGAGAAAAAAATGAGGGGAAAAAACCAAAACAGGGTTACAATACAAAATCATGACAAACACAACTGAAGCACTGAAAGCTGATAAGCTTTCTAAGAACAGTGGAAAATGGTGGCAAGACTGAGGTGGACATACTAAAAATCTAAATAGCTTTGGAATGTGGGGCAGATACCCCACCCCAACACACATGTCAGTTTTGCACTGTATTTGCTTGGACATTACCTTTGTTGCTCCTTCCATTTTGTTGTTGTTTTAGTGTTCGGGTCGTCTTAAACAGCCCTTTTCCATATTTTGCCGCCATTTTCTTCTCTGCCATCAATTTGCAGGTTATGTACAAATAACCGCCACCCTGGTTTTTTTTGTTCTTTTGTGTGTGTGTGGGGGGGGGGGGGTTGCTGGGTATCTCCCATGTCAGATATCTACTTTTTCAATAGTGGGTATATTCAGAGGTGGGATCCAGCAGGTTCTCACAGGTTCCCAAGAGTAGGCTACTAATTATTTGTGTGTGCCGAGAGGGGGTTACTAATTGGTGATTTTGCCACGTGATTTTTGCCTTAGTTGCGCCCCTCCTCTCAGCAGTAGTGTGCAGAAGTTGAAGCAGTCTAGCAGGAGGTGTGCGTGGCAGCCTGCGCCTGCATGCATTCGTTTCCCGCCCAAGGACTGGTGCAGCGGCTGCGTCCTTGCCACAGCCCCACCCAGGAATGCCCCACCCCGAATGCCTGGCCACTCCCCCATCATGCCCCACCCAGCCCCATTGGCGCTACGCCACAGTTTGAATCCCACCACCATGGGAACCTGTTACTAAAATTTTTGGATCCCACCACTGGGTATATTCAACAGCTACTTACTATGGGATGTTGGTATGAGCAAGGATTGTGTGGTTTTCATTTGTTTTCAACTGTGATGATGTCTTGAGGGTTATTATTTTCTGTTGGGGGGGCTCAATGTGTGTGCCAGATGGTATGGCGGAGTCTGAGGCAGGGAAGCAGGGAGAGAGTACAGCTTAGGAAATGAGATTTTGGTGTTGCACCCTGCTTTCTGAAATGCGGAGAGAGAAAAAACCCAGGAAAATTATAATTGCTTTCATCAAGATGTAAAATGTCTAGAATTCATTTGAAAAATATGTTGCTTCTGCCGACTTCCATATGTGACTCACAGAGTGAAAACACAGACACAGACACTTTTTTCTTAGGCAACATCCCATCTCATTACATCTGTTCAGGGCTTATGTTCAAAATGGTGTTACGGGGGAAAAATATTATGCTGCTAAACTGATGAATTAAACTAGTGAATTGGATGAGAAATTCTTAAATGCTATATTTTGGTTATACCACACAACTCTTTCCAAATAATGCCACTCTAAACGAAGCAAGAGGTTGTGCAGATATCTTGGATTCAGAGATGGAGAGATAACAGAAACCTTCCCTTTCCTGGGCTAGGGTAAAAAAGTATGTAATTATTTCTAAAAGTAGCCCTTTGGACTGTGCTACTGCTTGGAGTGAACTGATAGAGCTATTTTCATTTCTTTTTGACGTTGTGAGTTGTAATTGTCACCTGGTTTATCTTGTCTGTTTTTGTGGGGTGTCGTGCATGATATGGAGTTTATGCAATTTTAATGCCATTTTATGCCATCCATATACCATTTAAAGGGAACTGATGCAAAAAAACACATTAAAACAAGATAGTTTTGGTGGGAGTGAAATGAAGTGCTCTTCAGAGAGATTCTGTTCATTCCTGTCCACTCAGTTCCTGTCCTGAAATCCACTATTCCATTTATTTTCCTTTGTTTCGAAATTTGGAGACAGTCTCTCATCAATTCCACTTTGACCAAAGAGAAATTTGAACAGAGGAGGGGTAAGGAGGGGTAAGGAGCAGCAGTGGCGTAGGAGGTTAAGAGCGCGTGTATCTAATCTGGAGGAACCGGGTTTGATTCCCCGCTCTGCTGCCTGAGCTGTGGAGGCTTATCTGGGGAATTCAGATTAGCCTGTACACCCCCACACACGCCAGCTGGTTGACCTTGGGCTAGTCACAGTTCTTCCGAGCTCTCTCAGCCCCACCTGCCTCACAGGGTGTCTGTTGTGAGGGGGGAAGGGAAAGGAGTTTGTAAGCCCCTTTGAGTCTCCTACAGGAGAAAGAAGGGGGGGGGTATAAATCCAAACTCTTCTTCTTCTTCTAAGAAGAAAAGTTTTGCAAAATTACAAAATTTAACTCTGGATTCTCAGAGGCAGGCAAAGAGCACTATCTAAAGGGTGGTGGAATCTGCTTCTAGGAGCAGCATGCCATCACAGCAGTAGATTTTTCCCTCCCTGGGGCACTTACCCTGGCGGAGGGGCGATCCCGCCAGTGTGTGACCATCCCTGCCTCCCCCATGGTGCTGGAACGCTGCACTGGACGCCAAGCCAGGGTCCCAGGGCCCTTCCTCCGCTGATGTAGCGGGGGATGGAGGCCAGGCATGGCTGTGATGCCAAAGCTGACCATCCAGCTCATGGATGGGGCTACCTATTTTTTAAAAATCTTCCTGTACTCTTGTCAGGGCACCACCGTACATTAAAAAATCTTTAAGGACTGAAAGTTTTAAAAAAGGTGCATTGACTTGTGAGTTGTAATTAACACCTGGTTTCTCTTTAAAGAGAAATGGTTTCTCTTTAAAGAGAAATGGAACAGAAATTATTTTATTTATTGAATTTCTAAACCACCCTCTCCCTAGGGCACAGGTGTCAAACTTGCGGCCCTCCAGATGCTATGGACTACAGTTCCCATCATCCCCTGCCAGCATGCTGCCAGCATGCTGGCAGGGGATGATGGGAACTGTAGTCCATAACATCTGGAGGGCCGCAAGTTTGACACCTGTGTCCTAGGGGCTCAGGGTGGTGGACAACAGTAATAAAAACAGCTTAAAAACATAACATAAACAACTAATTAGTAATAATAAATCCAGGAACCATATAGCGTCAGATGACGTTTCATCCCTCTCCCCTCCCCACCTTTATGCCCACGGGAGGCCAGATGAAATGGCAGCGATATATTTAACCAGGCTGGCCAAATGCCTGGCGGAACAGGTCCGTCTTACAGGCCCTGCGGAAACTCTGCAAGTCCTGCAGGGCCCTGATCTCCCTTGGAAGCCTGTTCCACCAGGTGGGGGTCAGGGCTGTAACGGGGTGATATGGGGAGAGGCAGTCTCACAGGTATTCAGTTCCAGGGCCATAAATGGCTTTGAAGGTCAAGACCACTACTTTAAACATGACCCAGAACTTGATTGGCAGCCAGGGCAGATGGTATAGGACCGGAATAATCTGGTTCCTCCTCAATGCTTCCGTAAGAAGCCTGACTGACGCGTTCTGTACGAGTTTCAGTTTCCAGATCATGGCTAAAGGCAAGCCCGTGTAGAAAATCCATCTTTTGTGCAGAAAATCCGTCTTTTCTGCAGAAAAAAAGAAGAGGAAACAAGGCTGTATTTAAAAATTGAATGTCAGAAAAAAGAAATTCCACTTCTCATTGCAATGCTTGTAAATGGTGTGAGATAATATAAATGTGTTCAAAATGACCATTTCATTTCTCACAATGAAAAAAACAAAGAGGTAGATAATTTTCCTGATGAAGACAAGAGACTAATTGGAAAGTAATTAGATGGATTCATCCTATTATCTTTTTTTTATAGATAGGTGCTATAATTGCTTGTCCCAACATGCTTGGGAGTATACTAGTTTCATTTAGAATGGAAACAAAAAAAATGAGATCCAGACTAGAGTGCCACCAGTATGTGTTACACTGATACAATTCAATTGGAATCATATCTGGGCCAGGAGCATGCCCAATTTTCAATCTTAGACCAAGGAGCAATTGCGCAGGACTTTCTGCCAAATTACTAGGCACAGCATTTGAAAAATAAAGTTTGGAAAAGTGGTGTTCCCATTCGTTGGCAGGAGTAGAGAAAGGAGTTATTTAAGTACTAAACACTGATGTTACTAATCACCACAATTCCTTGGCAGTAATTATTCCTTGAGGCCATAATCAAGGAATTTCACCCTTCTAGCACTGCCTCAATGCTTTTTAGTCCTAACCATGCCCCTGCAATCTTGCTTGAAGTGAAGTTTCAGGGACCTGTGGGTCATAATACCCTTTGAACTTTCTATGCTGATATTGAATGAAAGCTCTGCTCCAGCTTTGAATCTGCTTCACATTTTAATGGGACATAATTTCATCAAGGTCATATAGGATTATTCAGGGTTGGATCCAATGGGTCTGTTCTGCTAATGGTGGTACCTCCCAAACACTAGTGGAACAGTTTCTTTCCACGAAAACAGTTTAACCCTATCCAAAAATCCCTCTGTTGGTTTCACTTCTCCCTTCTGCAAATCAATCCTTGACGTTCTTATTTTTATAGTATTTTCTGTTTTCATGTGTGGAGTTTCCCCATTAAATAATCACTTACATGTCTCTTCGGCCCTTTCTGCATGGGCTGTTTACAGTGCCCTAGGGACGGCAAAAATGCTGTCCCTAGGGAGCTGTTCGCATGGGGGGCACAGCTGCTTTGCACCCGCGCCGCCCTTGCTCCTCCCCAGTGGCGTGAAGCCACTATTTTCCCATCCCCCTTTCCCCATCGACTTACCTTCTCTGCGACCGTCCGGCACGTCGCCGAGGCCTGGGGACATGCCCCCTGCCCTGTGACTCTGGAGCGGTTGTGCAGGGCAGGAGGGTGTGTCCCCTGGCCTCGGTGACGCTCCGGATGGTCGCAGGGAAGATACGTCGTTCGGGCGACGGCACTCTGCAGCGCTGTCTTCCCTGTCGTTACCGGGACCGTTCGGACGAACGGTCCCGGGGGGATTGGGTCGGTGTCATGTACGCCGAACCAACCCACAGCGTGGCCGTGTGGAAGCGGCCAAAATCTCTTCAGATATGTTTCTTTTCCCCACTGATTTTCTTACATTCATTGCTCTACTATGAAACTTCCTGATTTTGAATGACCACCCCTGAGTGTGGATTTGCTGTACACTAGCTACACAGGGCAGAGATGTTGTGGTGGTGGAAAGTGTCATCAAGATACCACCAACATATGGTGACCCTATAGTGTTTTCAAGACAAGAGACAAGCAAAGGGTGTGTATCATTTCCTGCCTCTGTGCAGCAACTTTGGTGTGTTTTGTGTGTTCTGAGTGTGTTGACTCTCATTCAAATTAAACCCAGGAGCAACTGAGATCTGATGAGTTTGAATAGCCTGGGCCATCCTCAATAAGGATCTAACAGCAGAACAGAATCCTTAGATTATTTTAATGCAGATAACTAAATGTCTAAAATTTGGGTCATATGTTTCCATGAGAGAATACTGAATTAAATTACAGGTGGGATCTATCACACAGCATTTTAACCAAGGAAAAGACAGAAGAAAATGACCTCACAAATATGGTAACCTCAAGAGCAGTGATCAGTGGTGGGATTCAAATAATTTAACAACTGGTTGTTTACAAGCACCATTTTAACAACTGGTTCTGCCCAAGTGGTGCGAACCTGCTGAATCCCACCACTGGCAGTGACCCATTGTGCATAGAACACTAACCTTGGGGCTCTTCCATATGCAATGGGCTTGCAGAAGGGTCTCCTAATGTTTTCTGCTTACACGCAAAAAGGCACTGTCTCCTGGGCACACAGTTTTTTTCAGTAAAGAACTCTCCAAGCGTGGTTCTCTTAACTCTGCTCATCAATTGATTCCTAAATGCACAGATCTTAAAAGCATTTATTCCTATTCTTAAAGGGACAGATCCCACTACCCCCCGGTAGCCAAAATTGCTTTAAGTAGCACTTTTATCCATATTACTGTTCCAAAAATAACACACATCCCCCACCACAAATGAAAGAACAAAGCAATTCCCTGAACCACACACTGCCAAAGAAGGGAACATTGTGTTAGAGCCTTGCTAGAGTTGAATTATGTCCCAGCCCCCAACTTCCTGTTGTTGCTGTTTCCAAGCACTCTCTGTTCTTACTATATTGAAATATCGATCTATCAACATGAAATTCAGAGGCCTGTGAGTTTTAAGTGATCCTTTGTGACTGAGCTTCTTTTCTTTAACTTGAAACAGCCAGCAACATGGTGAATAGGGAGGGGAAAGGCATGGGTGACAGCGCAAGGGAGAGGGAAAACTAGCCATATGCAGATGGAAGGCCTTCAGGGCAAAGCTGTGCTCAATGGCAAATATGCCCCACTCTGGCAGTGAAGCAAATTAAAATTCATGCTAAAAGTGGTCTCACTTGCCATGGAGAGAATGGAAAGTGAAAACAGGGCTCCAGGAAATAGGTCTGTACAAGAAATCTTGCTATGATGGACACTTGCCCCCATTACACAGTATGCACATTGTGTGTAATCGGCCAGTATGTCACTGCCACTCCAGCTAATTCAAAAATCTTTTAACAGCTTCATTATTCTTTCCATGTGGCCAAGCGCTGTAGATTTGATTTTTACAGAACATAATAGAATGCTTCTTTTCAGATTAAAAAAAGAAGCCTGATAGAATAAGCATTCCACTTCACACTAAATCAAAAGGTCACGAGGGGTTTTTGTTACTAAACAAACCTCATCAGTGTAGTTCATTAATACAATTAGACAAAGTGCATTCTCCAATTTCAGATATCTATTTACTCGGAGGCACTTTCTGCCTTACTTAATCAAGTTTAACTTGGGTGGATTGTGTTCCCAGTTACAGAATGTAAATTAAATGGAAACAATCTATTAAAAAGTCCATTATTTTATCAGGGCGTTTTTTCCCCCTGTATGATCCAGCTCAAGCAATGGTTAATTAAAGGGAGTCTGTAAATGAAAATTAGACATCTGGAAAATGCCAGTGGCTTTGGCAATGTCTGTCTTCAGGGAATCTTCCTGCATTTGCTGTTCGAGGAAGTCCAGTGTGTTCAATTTGGAATCTAGGTGTATGTGATAAGATTCTGAGGCATCTTTTAGGGAGTAAAATCAGGTCATGCTGAGCACTGAGCAGGCTTCTCTGGTTTTTTCCCAGTTGCAGGCACACCTGGCATGGACCCCGGACTACCATATGGCTCCCTGTGACTGCGCTGAAGAAAAAGATTAATTGTGGGGGTCAAGTTTCCCATTCAGTTTAGTGTTGAGACATACAGAATATTCTATAAACCTGAAATAAAGGATAACATCTGTTTGTTCTGCATGTATAGCAAAGTCCGTCATAATTCTTAACAATAGCCATTATGGCTTTGAAATGGAGGATTGTGCTGTTATGGATACGAAGATATATCTCATTGTTATTTCTCACATTTATAGATATACAGCTACTTATTTCTCCTACATATATAGCCACTGAACTTGGTTTTGAGAGCCCAAGTTACATGTTGTGCAGAAAGACAGGTGCTGCATTTCCCTGCAAAATATAGTGCAGGGGAGGGGAAATGCATGGTAAGACAACATCGTGTTAGTGTATTTCTCCAATACTTGTCAATCTTTGCTTACAGATTTTGGGAAATGGGGAAATGTCAGTTTGATTATGTGTGTTTTTTAATGTATGATGTATTTCACCTGAGACATACACTGGTGGTATCCACAATTCATTAGGGCTCCTGAATGTATCAATGGAATTCCTAGACCCTTATTGATGAGAACATTCATAATGGTGGTCAGGTTCCCCTGAATGATGGTTTTCTCAAAATCTGAAGCTTCAAAGAAGAACTGAGGCCTTTTCCGCACGGGCCATAAACAGCGCCTTGGGGACAGCAAAAACGCCGTCCCCAGGGAGCTGCTTGCATGGGGGACGCAGCTGCTGTGCAGCTGCACCGCCTTCGCTCCTCCCAAGCGGCGCAAAGCCGCCGTTTTCCCACCTCACTTCCCCAGCGAGGTTTTTGGAAAACGGCGGCTTCCAGCCACTGCCGTGTGAATGGCAGCGGCTGGAAGGCGCCATCCCTCCGCTCTTTGCCCAATCACCCTACCTGCTGTACGACTGTCCGGCACGTTGCCGAGGCCTGGGGACATGCCCCCCCGCCCTTCAACTCTGGAGTGGTCGTGCAGGGCAGGGGGGGCGTGTCTCCTGGCCTCGGCAACATGCCGGATGGTCGCAGAGATGGTTGGTCAATCGGACAATGGTGCTCCACAGCGCTGTCTTCCCCACCGCAACAGGGACTGTTTGTGTGAACGGTCCCGGGGGGTTGGATAGGCATCATGTACGCCGACCCAACCCCCATTGTGGCCATGCGGAAACGGCCTGAGTGTTTTGTGCTGAATACTATTAGTTCATAGAAGATAGTAAGAGGCCCAAATTGGTGAGACTAAAAAGTCATGGCCCTGTATGAGATGAGTATGTGCTCTAAAATATTCCCCAGAATCCTCTTCAATGAGGAAGGTTTGGTGGCAGTTGTTTAAGGTCTCAGCTATCAAGACAATGTTGGAAAAGGTTCGCTGGCACAAAGAACAAACTCTGTTCTTTCTTATCTGCAGTCTGATGTCACCAGTATCCTGGTACAATAGTACAATAGTCACCCTGATGCAGATGCCATTTGGAGGAGCTTTCCTGTATCACATGAGTTCTGTCTTGTCTGAAAGTTTAGATACATCAGAGCTGACTCACAGTTTTACTTGTAAAATTATGAAAGTAGTCCCCAAGTTTCAATAGCCAAACTTTGAGTTGCGGAACACAATTCACGTTAAAATGCATTATTTTCTGTATATTGCCATATATTTCATAGGAAATACAAACCAGTGAAACACTGGTGCTATTCATGACTGATGGTTCCACAAGGGTATTTTAAGCAAAACATATATTAAGATTGCTGGAAGCCTTGGAGAGAAGGCAAAGGAATGCTGTCAGGGGAGAATTACTCTGGAGTCCTCTCACCCCCCAAGTGATTCGGTAATATGGGTTTGCAATTCTTGGAAGAGTGAACTCCCCCCCACCATCAGCTCGATAGCTTTACACAAACTGAATGGAAAAGTAATTGTTTGGAGGAATGAGAACCCCTAAAGCATTTTATCAAGCAAGTTCAAAACAGTTCGCTTGGAATTTAGTCCTTGGGTTCTTCAAGGTTAGTGATGAACGCACAATATGAACTATCGATCTAACACCCACACTGCCCCTATGGAATGTGAGCAATTCCATTTACTCACATGAAAAGAAGCTATGTTGCAGATCTTCCTCCGTAATACATATGCATCTTGGGCACATTCCACAAAAGAAAGTTCCAAATCGTTCACATGCCTCGTTCAAAACACAATAATTCAATTCAATTCAATTTTGTTTTGTTGCATTTTCTGCTCTCCTGCATATCCTTCATAGTCTGTTTTGGGGCAGGGAGGTTGGTTGATTTACAAAGCCCTCCTCCCCTCCCCCAAAAAAATGTCTCGGAGGGTTTCCTGAGCATTTAGAAACTTTGGCAATTGTCTGCAGGTTATCCGGCTTTTTCCTGCTTTGGTAACTGGCGTGAGAGACTCAGTAAACGACTGAATTTTGTGTTGGCCTTATAGTGGAATATTAGTTTCTGAGTGATAAATAAAGTTCTACCTCTATTAACAGTATTGTCGAGAGAATTTATCCTGGTAGACCATAATGGACTTTGTCCCTGAATGGTACTTCCTTCTTTGGTAAACATTCAGGAGTTTTGTTGCCATTATTTAAAAGTTCTATGCTTCTTTTTTTAAAAAAATGGATGTACTGGTAAGAGCGGCTATTTTATATCTGCCTCTAACCCTCCCCCCCTTTACACCCACCCCCGCCCAATCTTGCTCTATTTTCAGTCTTATAACAACGATGGGCTGTAACGTTATAGACTCTCAGTCCGTGCTTTGATTACTTTTCTTTAAAAGCAGAGAGATGTGCACAACACTTTCTAAAAAAGCAGATCCGTGGAAACAGAAGTAGTTTTGCTGCTGGTAAAAAACAAACCAATTTACCCCACCCGAAATACCACTTTTCGGTTTTAGCAGCAAATTTCTTACGGTCACAGACCACTTCAGCGAGATTAATTAAATGCATAGTGACATTGTAATAACGAGACTTAACCATGCAATCCAAAGCAGAGTCACTCCCATTAAAGCCTATTGGGATTGAAGCATAGTTAGAATTTATTGAGGATGTGTGTGTGTGTGTGTTTTACGTGCTTCATTCGCATTATCTTCGAGTATGCCTTTCGCTGACCCAGTAAAAGGAGTGGCATGCATTCTCCACATTCCCTTCCATTACAGTTTGAACTCTCCTGTTCTTCCTCACTCCCATCCCTCCAACCTGCAAGGTGATTCTTCTGTGTGGGTCCCACCACCCTGGGATTGATGTTTCCAAGGGGCTGGAAGGAACTGAAAGAACAGAGAGGAGATGGGAAAACCCTGTGCATGGAGTGATAGAATACTGCTCTGTATAATTATGGTCATATTGTGGGGTCAGGGAGGGGCCTAAGAGCTACGGCTATTCCCAGTCACCTTGTGAGTTCACAGAAGAGGAACGTTTGGACTAGGAAAATCCTAGTTTGTAATTTAATCTCCCAGCCATAGGGTAGCTCCTTAGTAGTGGCAGGGGACCTCCTGTGATGCTCCCAGTGATATTTTGAAACAGGAAGTGATTTTGTGGCACTCTGTCAGGAGTGGGGGGAAACTCAACTACCCCAGCATTTTTAGGACTGAATACTCTCCCATTGTATGGAACTGAAAAAAAACAATGAGGGAGAATGGGAAGAGAAACCAATTAGCCATCTTTTTGAGAGTTTAGAGAAGTACTGAGGGAGAAATTTGGGGTGTTCTGACAGGCCCATGGTAGGTGGGGGAGGCTTCTTTTCTCTACGTATTCTGCCAACTTTAGAGATGGCCTAGGAATGCAGTACCAAGATGGATGTCATCCTCTGCATTGGCTCAGTGTCACGATGAAGAAGAAGAAGAAGAAAAAGAAGAAGAACAAGAACAAGAACAAGAACAAGAACAAGAACAAGAACAAGAACAAGAACAAGAACAAGAACAAGAACAAGAACAAGAACAAGAACAAGAACAAGAACAAGAACAAGAACAAGAACAAGAACAAGAACAAGAACAAGAACAAGAACAAGAACAAGAACAAGAACAAGAACAAGAACAAGAGGAGAAGGAGTTTGGATTTATATCCCCCCTTTCTCTCCTGTAGGAGACTCAAAGGGGCTTACAATCTCCTTGCCTTTCCCCCCTCACAACAAACACCCTGTGAGGTAGGTGGGGCTGAGAGAACTCCGAGAAGCTGTGACTAACCCAAGGTCACCCAGCTGGCGTGTGTGGGAGTGTACAGACTAATCTGAATTCCCCAGATAAACCTCCACAGCTCAGGCGGCAGAGATGGGAATCAAACCCGGTTCCTCCAGATTAGACACACGAGCTCTTAACCTCCTACGCCACTGGTGCTGCCTGAACTAGTCTCCCGCCAACGTCAACTTGCAAAGCAGCTGGCCTTTGAAAAAAGCCAAACCAAAAATAACTTCCCAAAGCTGTTTCAGCAGTGGCATAGCGCCAGGGGGGAAGGGGGCAGGGGATCACCAGTGGCAGATCACCCATGGGGGCATGGCGGGTGTGTGGCAGGGGTGCAGGGTGCATGCGTGGCAGGGGCACAGGGTACACATGTGCCCCAGGCACAGTTCCCCCTCGCTCCGCCCTGTGTTTCAGCATATCCAATCCCATCATTCAGCTCTCTTCAGAAGCCTCCAAAGATCCCTTGGACATTCAACTCTGCAGCTCAGGGGTTTGGGGGATCTGAAAATGTATTCAGATATGCAACCCTACTGCTGTTTCACCTCAACAATTCTTTCTTTTCACACTATTTTGCTTCCTCCTAAAAAGTACCCATTTTCCTTTGTTATATGTGTATCAATACACCAACATCATACATTAAAAATTATCAATGACATTCAGTACCAGTGTAAGCACCATATAAACTGCATAGCAAAAATATAAGAGTACCTCCACCTGAGACTATGGGGAACTGCTGCCGCTTATAATAGGAAAAAAAAACCCCTGATCTTGACAGACCGGTGGTTTGTCTTAGTGGAAGGCAGCTTCCTATGAACAGGTGAGTACTGAATACAAAACGAATCTACAAAACAAATTCAAAAAGAATAGAACAGTAAAATTTAAAACAAATGGTAACGTAAAATAGAGAATGTTCATGCATCCCAAATCTCATTCACAGGCACACACACCAACTTTACTCAGAGATAGTTCATTAATAAAAATAGGCCATGTGGCTCCAGCAAATAACACAAGCAATAAGAACAGCAATTCCTGGAGAACTCACCTTTCTATGGGAAAGAATTTGTTTAGATCTTAGAGCCCTCTTCAGGCTAAGCAAGGAATGACACTTTTTTCCTGCAACTGGCACCAGTATGGAGCCTCTGGATTGGCCCAGCTTGATACAAGGGCAAAGGACTGAGAATTCTGCTCTTTCTTCCAGGTACATTTTAATTTCTGGCTCCAGCCTTTTCACTGTCAATCAATTTATTACACTTTATCCTACCTTTACTCCAAGGTGCATTCCATCTACTCTTCCTCACCTCCCTTTTATCCTCTTAACTATCTTGGGAAACAGATTAGACTGTAAGGAGTGATTGGCCCACATTCACCCAGTGAACTTCATGGTTGACTGGGGATTTGAATTCAGATCTCTCCAGTAGTAATCTGATACCTTAACCACTGATCCACACTTGCTGTACAGCCCAAGTTTCAGCTTTCTGCTCCATCCACAGTTTCCTGAGTTCTTGCCACTGAAAACACACTCCAAGTCTGGCTGCAAATATGACTGCCTACACTGCCAGCAAACAGTAAGGACGGGAATGCGAGATCCCATTGTGACCACTTGCCTGATAGTTAGCTGTTGGTTTTTTTATAAATATATATGGATTAACTGGATTGGCTGTTCCATTTATTGTGGGACAAGTGTTAAGATGTAAGCAGCAAATTTTGGTCCTTGACTATAATAAATTATTCATTCACTCATTCTCTACACTGAGACAAGTCTTTCTTTGCTGACCTTGAAGTGGGAGTGGCTGAGTAGAAAATGGTTGGTCAGATCCAGGTTACTGCCTATGTCTCATTCTTTGACCACCAAAAAGTCTATAGGGGACTGTATTAAGGAAGATGGGAGCTGTATTAAGGAAGAGAGCTAGTATAGATTGAGAAAAAAAACAAATGGCTGGATTCAACTCTGTTCCTTTCTTCCTCCATCAGTGTTACCATCCAGACCTGAGGTGAGATGGAGGGGGGGCGCTGTTTCTAGGAAGCAGTGCCTCCACCTGTCACATCTCCTGTGGGGTATCCTAGCAGAGCAGGGCAAATATGGATGCCATCTCCTGTGCTGAGACAGAGTACCAATACAGTAAAATAGAGTAAAAACCAATAGAGTAAAAACTGCCTAAACAAGTTTCCCTGTCAGTCATTGAAATACATAACAACCAGTCTTTCCTTTCCTAAAGGAAAAAGAAAAGCCTATGCCTTGGAAACCAGTCCCTGCCTTGGGGCTGCAACACAGTTGTTTTCGGTACAACCAAAATTGTTAACTAATGTCATCAAGATTCCCTTTAAGTTATTCTTCCTGTTTCCTGACTAACCTGTAGGAAAGACTGAACATAAGAACATAAGAACATAAGAACAAGCCAGCTGGATCAGACCAAAGTCCATCTAGTCCAGCTCTCTGCTACTCGCAGTGGCCCACCAGGTGCCTTTGGGAGCTCACATGTAGGATGTGAGAGCTAATGGCCTTCCATGCGGCTGTTGCTCCCAATCACACCCTGAGGATGCTGTTAAGGCATTTGCAATCTCAGATCAAGGAGGATCCAGATTGGTAGCCATAAATCGACTTCTCCTCCATAAATCTGTCCAAGCCCCTTTTAAAGCTATCCAGGTTAGTGGCCATCACCACCTCCTGTGGCAGCATATTCCAAACACCAATCACACGTTGCGTGAAGAAGTGTTTCCTTTTATTAGTCCTAATTCTTCCCCCCCGCATTTTCAATGAATGCCCCCCTGGTTCTAGTATTGTGAGAAAGAGAGAAAAATTTCTCTCTGTCAACATTTTCTACCCCATGCATAATTTTGTAGACTTCAATCCATATCCCCCCCTCAGCCACCCTCCTCTCCAAACTAAAGGAGTCCCCAAATGCTGCAGCCTCTCCTCATATGGAAGGTGCTCCAGTCCCTCAATCATCCTTGTTGCCCTTCTCTGCACTTTTTCTATCTCCTCAATATCCTTTTTGAGATGCGGCGACCAGAACTGGACACAGTACTCCAAGTGCAGTCGCACCACTGCTTTATATAAGGGCATGACAATCTTTGCAGTTTTATTCTCAATTCCTTTTCTAATGATCCCCAGCATAGAGTTTGCCTTTTTCACAGCTGCCATGCATTGAGTTGACATTCCCATGGAACTATCAACTAAGACGCCCAAATCCCTTTCCTGGTCTGTGACTGATAGCACTGACCCCTGTAGCCTGTATGTGAAGTTTGGATTTTTTGCCTTCATTTGCCTTCATTTGAACTGAAAAAAAACCCCTAGAGCTGTGATTCAATTCATATCTTTGGACACTCACTTGCCTTGAGTCATTAAGTCTGAGTGTCTATCTCTTGTTTTCCCTCTTGGGAACAAGAGCTGCCTTTGTCCTATGAAGAATAGTTCTCTTATCATAAAGAGGGCCCAATTTTTCCTATTAATTAGCTGCCCATCTTGACATCAGTGCCCAGTGTGTCTGTTGCACTGCATGCCGGCTGCTTTCACCTAATCTTTTTGGAGCTCAATTAGCGCATTGAACTCTGCTTCTCAGGACCATTCCTTTTCAAGGTAAGATAATTATTGCCTTTCCCCACAATAATGTGGTCTCTTCCAGACCTTTCCCCTCACCTCTTTCTAGATCCTAGGACTGTGCAAACTCTTTGTCTGCTTGTTATCATTTGCATGTATTCGTTTATTATTTTATTTTCCTTAATAAAACTTGCTCACCTTTATTCCTGACTCCTGTGGATTTCTATAGAGAAAAACCTTGCGTAAAAACAGGAAGAAAGATCTTGTGGTTGCCCTTTCTCAATGAGCAAGGTCTGACCACACTAATTTCAAAGGGGCAGACCCCAGCATTTGGATAACATCAGTGTGGCTTTGTTCTATGGCGATACTGATCCTTCTCAGCACAGCTGTGTGTCTTTGTACTGAGATATGCTTGTGGTTTGGAATGGTAAAACTTGAAATCTTTATAAATTTCATTGCCCTCTCTTCAATTGACATTGACATCACTGACAATTCTAGAATATAATTCTAAGCACTCCTATTATTTGTTTCATAGGACATGCATATTCAGAGGTAAACACCATCTGAATATGGGGATTGCATTTAAGTCTCATAGTTAATATACATTCATAAATTTACCTTCCAGAAATTGTATAACACACTTCTAAAATTATTTAGGCCAGTGGGCATCAAGACATCTTGTGATAGCCAGTTGTAGGTATTGTGAGAAAAAATTTTTTCTGAATCCTGAGAAAAGCTCTATGGAATTTTGTCTTTATTTATATTTATTGATTAATTTATTGCATGCTGCTCTTCCCCAATGAACTCAGGGCAGCTCACAACATTTCCATAATATATTACCAAAATCATTTAAACATAACCAATATAAATACATTTGTAATCAAAACTACATTCATTTTATTTATTTATTTATTTATTTATTTATTAGATTTTTATACCGTCCTATCCCCGAGGGGCTCCGGGCGGTGTACAACAATAAACATAATATAACATAAAATGGCTAAATCTTTAAAAGCAGCGATAAAACAGTAAAAGCTAAATCTCATAAATACAATAAAAATACTAGCATAAATAAATAAATATATATATATATATATATTTTAAAACATTGAGATCATTTTTTAAAAATTTAAACTTTAGAACCTTCTAGAGTTACGGTGCCAAGAAAGTAGTATCTTGGGGAGGGGAGGCCAGACTGATAGCAAACCACTGCTGCTTCAACAGCTCTGTCTTACAGGCCCTGCAGAATTGCATCAAATCCCACAGGGGTTTGGTCTCACTGGACAGAGTGTTCCACCAAGTGGGGGCCAAGGCCAGAAATGCCCTGGCCCTGGTTGAGGCTAGCCAGACATCATTCAGGCCAGAGATCACCAGTAGTTTTCATTTTCATTTGCTCTTTGGGGGTCATATCGGAAGAGTTGTTCACATGGGTATGTTGGCTTCAGACCATTTAACATAATAATCAAGGCAGGTGTACAACAGGTACTGTCACAAACATTACACCCATGAGTACTCCAACTCACTAGGTGAGTATCATTTCAACATTATCTTTCTATCACAAATATACAAAAAAAATTCACTGGTAAGTACACCATCAGCTATGGCTATAAACCCTCTAGATTAGGTTTTTATTTCGGCAGTCCTTTGTCAAGCCAATAATTGTTGTAGAAAGTATTCTTTTTATTTACTCCTCTAGGAGCACAACTGTTTTTTTTCTTACGATAGTTTCCAAACTGAATTTCAAATTTCACTTGAATGGCTCTTCTTTCAATAGTCCTTCTCTCTGGATATCAGGATCTCATGTGAAAAAGAATACTTTGTACAACAATTATTGGCTTGACAAAGGACTGCCGAAATAAAAACCTAATCTAGAGGTTTTATAGCCATACCTGACAGTGTACTTACCAGTGAATTTTTTTTGTATATTTGTGATAGAAAGATAATGTTGAAATGATACTCACCTAGTGAGTTGGAGTACGCATGGGTGTAATATTTGTGACAGCTCCAGACCATTTAAGGCTTTAAAGGTGAGTACCAGAACCGTGAACCTGATCCAGTACTCCATCAGGAACCAATGCAGCTGGTGGAGCATTCTGCACCAGGTGGAGCCTCCAGAGAAGGCTCAAGGGTAGCCCAGCATAGAGCAAGATGCAATGATCTTGTGAAGAGTAGGTATGTAGACTTTCCCTTCTTTAAAAAATATATATCAAAACTCTGTTACAGTGGCAGGGTGGTCTTGAGGGGACAAAATTCAAGGGGCTCCTCTTATCCTAATAGACTGGGGTGGGAAAATGAGGTGCCTTATTTTACCATAATGTTTGGGTTGGGTCTGGATGATATGTGATGGAACCTCCAGAAAGAAATCTCGGTACAAGACCCACGATGCCTCCCAGTCATCCTTCTCTTTTGATTTCCCTCAAAAGTCTTTGCATATTTTGTTTCAGAACAGACTGTCGAATTTACATTGATTTTTTACCAACAAAATGGGAAATCTTAGGTACAGCATATCTTTTAGAAAACTATGTTCTGCCTGCTTCAGACTGCCCTTATTCTTGATTCATTCATGGATTAGGTTTTGCCCAAGGTGGCACATGAAATAGCCTTTGGCTGTTTCTGCACGGCGGCGGAAACGGCGAGGTCGGCGCATTGCGCGCCGACCTGAAGACACTGGGACCGTCCGCATGGACGGTCCTGGAAGCAGCCGGGCAGCCGGCGCCGCGGAGCGCCGGCGCCCGGCTGACCCGGCTTGTCCCTGGGCCTCCGGTACGTCGCCGAGGCCTGGGGACACGCCCCCTGGCCCTGCGCGTCTGCTCCAGCGGCGCAGGGCAGGGGGGCGTGTCCCCAGGCCTCAGCAACGCGCTGGAGGCCCAGGGACAAGGTAAGTGCTGGGTGGGGGAGGCGGCGTGAAGCCACTACCGTTCGCTCGGCAGCAGCTTCACGGCGGCATATCCCCAGAAAGAGCGCTTCCCAGCGCTCTGGGAATACGCCGGCTTCAGGCCGGGCGGGCGGCACGAGGGTGGCGCGGCGGCACTGCAGCTGCGCCCCCTGTGCGAATGGCGGCCTGGAGACGGCGTTTTTACCGTCTCCAGGCCGTCATTTTATGCCCGTGCGGAAACGGCCTTTGTTTTGAATGGGATGTTTATTGTTTGTACTTTGGATTTTGTTGTCTTGAGGACACAATCCTGAATGCTATTGAAAAGTGTTGTCAAGTCACAGCTGATTTAGGATGACCCCGCAGGATTTTCAAGGTAAGAGGTTTTTGGAGGTAATTTGCCAATGCCTGCCACTGTGTGGAGTGAAAGGCTTCTGAGAGAACTGTAGCTAACCAAAGGTCACCCAGTAGGATTCATGTGGAGCAGTGAGTAGTCAAACCTGGTTATCCAGATTAGAATTTTCTGCTCTTAACCACTGCACCACCCAGGATTGTGGCTATTGTCCTTCTCTTGGAGAGTCTCATTTGAGTCCAGTGATATCTGATTTTTTTATGCCAAATTAGATATTTCCAGGAAAAAAATGCCTACAAATCGCCATATAGAATGGATTGGAAGCTTTAAGCAAATATGCTTTAACAGGGGCATACCCAAATCCCAGGAGTCCAGCTTGAGGAAACATCCTCCATCTTGTGGCTCTCCCCAAAGTGGAAAAACCACTTAAGTTGAAGGAAGTCTCCTTAGGCTAAAGAAAGGCTTCGAACTATGCTCAGTGAAGAGATAGGAGAGTGGTAGGATCCACCCCACAGGGAACACATCAAGTGAATAATCTCTTTAAGATTAATTAATTTTGAAACTAGAATCTTGGTCATGTTTAATGAAGTGGTGTTGGATTTATTTCAGTCAGAAGATAGGACTAGACTGTTAGAAAGCATAAAATTACTTCATACTGGGCAATTGATTAGAATAATACTTGCCCATTTTTCTTACATTTCTCTAAGTCCAGAGAACAACTTTATGTAATGAAATGTGAAAAGGCAAGGAAGAAGTCTGAACTATCCCCGAGGGAGACGGAGTTCCTCACCTCCTGTGGCTTATGACCCAGCAGTGACCTCAATAAAGCTTGCCACTCAAATCTCACATCAACCATGAACTCACGCAATGGCTTTAGATGAACCACCATGTCTCTGTCCGCCTTTTAAAAAATGCGGATAAGGATATTGACTCTCTTCCCATAGCTGCTTCAAGGATTGCTGAGATAATGAATGTGAATCACTTTAAACTCTCTGAAGCGCACAAATCACAAACACAATGTTATTTTCACAAAATAGAGGCATCTTTATAAATAGTTACAATAATCAAATGTGCTGTTGTTTTAGAAAGATTTAATGCAAATAAGTAAGGGTTATGTCAGTTATTCTGAAATTTTGATATTAACTTTGAGATATTACATTCATCCCAGCCAAGCAAATTAGTAGTGGGAAACTGCCAGACTTGTTTTTTCCAAGTCAAGAACCTTTAATGGCATACAATCAAATAAAAGAGAACAAGCACGCTACGGTAACCAAACATAAACTTACAGTAACCAGGCATAAAATTGATTAGGAGCGCTTACTTATAACTATACTAAGAAATCTAGCTATTTGCTCTAAAGATGCACCCAAAGTATTATTCAGAAGGAACAATGTCTTTTGTTGATCACTCCAGCCTTCAGAACTGCCCAAGGTAATTCTGGTAGCAGAGGTAGCAGAGGTAGCAGAAGTTTTAATTGAGCTGTCTCATATAGAGGGCAGTGGAACAGAACATGGTATATAGATTCCTCACTGTTTAACCTGAATACACAAAGTCTTTCATGATGCAGGATATTGGTGCCTCTTCCTTGTCTCACAGCAGAGGGCAAGACATTGCACCCAGCTAAAGTTAGTGCTTGACGCAGCTTGGGGTCAGGAAGTAAGCATAGATATTTGTCCATGCCCCCAAAGTCATATGGAATACCTAGGGAAATTGGCAAGCAATACTTGCTAGCCTGGGCCATCAAGCCATGATACTCGACCTCAAAAAGTTTGTCTTTGATTGTCTTCAGTATTTCATTTGATGGTAACATGGCTAAGGAAACTGTCAGACTTATTTAACCCTATGTTGTGGCAAACCACACAATTTTTTTCACAGTGTCTGTGAATCTATGAGTGAAAGAAGAAGAAGAATTTGGATTTATACCCCACTTTTTGCTCCTGTAGGAACAGTCAAGGTGCCTACATTTTTTCCCCTTCCCCTCCCCAAAGCAGACACCCTGTGAGGTAGGTGAAGCTGAGAAAGTTCTGAAGAACTATGACTAGCCCAAGGTCACCCAGCAGGTGTCATGTAAAGGAGCAGGCAAACAAATCAAGTTTGCCAGATAAGATTCTACCACTCATGTGGGGGAGTGGGGACTGAAACCCACTTCTCCATATTAGAGTCCACAACTCTTAAACCACTACACCACAAGGAATGCTACATCCAATAGGATCTAATAGCAGGCAACAACAACAAAAGAACATAATGGTAAACATATGCGATCAGACCAATGGCCCATCTGGTCTAGTATCTTATTTCCATATAGGGGAGGGTCTATGGCTCAGTGGTAGAGCATCTGCGTGGCAAGCAGAAGATCCCATGTTCAACCCCCAGCATCTCCAATTTAAAATATGAAATAGTAGGTAATGTGGATGACCCTGGAAAGCTGATGCCACTCTGAGTAGACCAAGGGTCTGCAACCTGCAGATGTTCAATTGAGTAGACCAGGGGTCTGCAACCTCCAGATGTTCAATTGGCCATGCTGGCAGGGGCTGATGGGAATTGTAGTCCATGAACATCTGGAGAGCTGCATTTTGCAGACCCCTAGCAGTAGACCATGCTGACCTTGATGGAACAATGGTCGAATTCAGTGTAAGGCAGGTTCATATGTTCAAGATGCAACCAGGAAATCCACTGACAACATCTCTAATGTGGTGAACTATCTCACCACATCTGACGATCAAAGGCAATCTGCCTTTCAACCCAGAGGTTAAACTGTGGTACTGAATGAAAAAAGGTACCCAAGAGCCACTAGAAGTAAATGCACAATGTTGATGTTTGTTGTTGTGTTTTTGCACTCATGGAAACCAACTGGAAACGAGGTCAATTGTTTTAGCGCAGCCCCGAAATAACGTAATGGTTCTAAATGACTGTGAAAGTTTCAATGCACTGTTGTAACATTACAGCCATTTCTCCATTTGTTCAGCATTTGTCTTCATGAATATTCAATTGCTCATGAAGGGGAGAAAACCCTCAGAGCTGGGAAACAACATGGAGGAGTTTTTGTTTGCAGATGTTAATTGAATGAGTCCCATGTTCATGTTTTGGTAAAGCCACAGGGACATTCATCAGTGGACTCTTTAACACAATAGTTTCAGTGTTCTGTGGAAATGCTGCTGTGCAGACCTAATTCCACTGCACAATTAGCTGGATGACCCTTTTCACTGCATTCAAAGGACTCTTCGGAAGACAGTGGCATTCAAGAGGTTAAAAACTGACATGCTTCCATTTCAAGGGAGATGCAGTAAACAATGCATTTCTGCTGTGTACATAAAGGCATAACACAGTTTAACAGAGTACCGCCAGCCCTACTAATGGAAAATGTAAATCCAGTCTTTATGAGTTATTCATGAAGTTTCTGAGTCTGCAACTAGCATTTTGAGTATTTAGTTGATGAAAAACAGGTTCAGCCTGATGCTAAATGTTGGCTGCACAATATCAAAAACAATGATCTACAACAGAATTTTTCTGGGTGTGATTCTGATATTCCCTTGAATTCCAAAGATGACCAGTTCATGGAACCTCCATATGCTACAAAAGATCCTGGGGAATATGCTAGGTGATTCACATGCTGGCACTGACAGTTCACAAGATTAACCATTAATGTACATCATAAGAACATAAGAACTTTCCTGCTGGATCAGACCAGAGTCCATCTAGTCCAGGACTCTGCTACTCGCAGTGGCCCACCAGGTGCCTTTGGGAGCTCACATGCAGGATGTGAAAGCAATGGCCTTCTGCTGCTGCTGCTGCTCCTGAGCACCTTGTCTGCTAAGGCATTTGCAATCTGAGATCAAGGAGGATCAAGATTGGTAGCCATAAATCGACTTCTCCTCCATAAATCTGTCCAAGCCCTTTTTTAAAGCTATCCAGGTTAGTGGCCATCACCACCTCCTGTGGCAACATATTCCAAACACCAATCACACGTTGCATGAAGAAGTGTTTCCTTTTATTAGTCCTAATTCTTCCCCCCAGCATTTTCAACGAATGCCCCCTGGTTCTAGTATTGTGAGAAAGAGAGAAAAATTTCTCTCTGTCAACATTTTCTACCCCATGCATAATTTTATAGACTTCAATCATATCCCCCCTCAGACGTCTCCTCTCCAAACTAAAGAGTCCCAAATGCTGCAGCCTCTCCTCATAAGGAAGGTGCTCCAATCCCTCAATCATCCTTGTTGCCCTTCTCTGCACTTTTTCTACATCAAGGCCTGTTGGCAGGGGAGGGGTGGATGGGATCTTACCAGGCTTAGAATCAGGCCAAGATCTTCACGTCTCCTGCATGATGCACTTCCTGAAGTGACACCTCACAACAATGATGATGAGGGAGACACTCTGGAACCTAGACAAAAACTCTAGGGCAGAAGCTGTTATTACAATAGAGTTTTGCCTAAACACCAGAGCATCTCATCTGTCATCACTTGTGTGATGATACTACCAGAAGTCACTAATCCCCCAATGATATCAAGACCTAGGCTTCATTTTAAGCTGGTCAGCTGGATGGCACCAGCGGGAGGGGTCCCACACCCTGCTCGGGGGTCTGGCAACTCCCTGCACAACTGTTAGGTGTCACAACCTTAAGCCAATAAACGAACTTTGAAGTATTGATCAGCAGCGTTTGTTGAATAGGCATCAAAGCCCCATACTTGGCAAAGTCAGTTCTGGCATTCACAGTCTACTTTATCCCCTACTGAGCAGTGGTGGAGAGGTTTCTGTGTGCATGGAGGAGGGGAACATGTTCAGAAGCAGAAACAGTGTTGGGAAAAGACTGTGACTCAGTGGCTGAGCTAGGCACTATCCTGGGATCTCCAGTTAAAATGACCAGGTAGTAGCTGATACGAAAGACCTCTGCCTTGGAGAACCACTTCCAGTCAGAATAGACAAAGCTTATTTATTTATTTATTTATTTATTTGTTTGTTTGTTTGTTTGTTTATTTATTTTATTACATTTATATACCGCCCTCCCCCGAATCAGCTATGAGTGAGCTGATTTGACTGAGTGGAAAGCAGTTTCATGCATGTCTACTTAAAGGAAACAAGGACTGCATAATTATCTACTCAGCCATATTTGTCAAGTTCCCAGTCACCACAAAGTATCCTCCTCCCCAATGCTACAAAAGACCCTGGGGAATATGCTAGGTGATTCTCATGCTGGCACTGACAGTTTGTAGGATTAACCATTAATGTACATCAAGACTTGTTGGCAGGGGAGGGCATTAATGATCCCCTCCACACCATCCACCAATTCTCCCTACGAGAACCCTTTTACTTGCACATGCCTTATGAGCAGAGGTGGGATCCAACAGGTTCTCACAGGTTCCCGAGAGTAGGTTACTAATTATTTGTGTGTGCCGAGAGGGGGTTACTAATTGGTGATTTTGCCACGTGATTTTTGCCTTAGTTATGCCCCTCCTCCGCTCCTCAGCCGTAGCGCGCAGAACTTGAAGCAGTCTAGCAGGAGGTGCACCGGAGTGCGTGGCAGCCTGTGCCTGCGTGCATTCGTTTCCCGCCCAAGGACCGGCGCAGCAGCTGTGTTTTTGCCACAGCCCCGCCCAGCAATGCCCTGCCCCTGGAATGCCCAGCCACACCCCCGTCGTACCCCACCCAGCCCCATTGGTGCTACGCCACAGTTTGAATCCCACCACTTTGGGAACCTGTTACTAAACTTTTTGGATCCCACCACTGCTTATGAGGTAGATGTGGATGGAAGAATGAAGTGTTTTTTTCTTAAAGCATGCAGCTTGTCTTTAATTTTACAGCTCAGACTGAATTCTGAAAAGCTGTCTGAACGTATCCGTTCCATCTGAATGTATCCATTACAGTTTCAATTCTGTTTTGTGAAAAAAAACAAGCTAGGAGTTTTTTCACCAATTTCTCTTTCATTTTACCATTTTCCCTCTGTTAAAATTAACTTTCCCTCTAATGCTATTTGTGTATAAATGGCCTATGTGTGGCTTATAACACATAAATGGTTTTAAAAGGTCACAAGGCAGTGTAAAAGAAATGAAAGGCTTCTCAGCAATGACAACAAGAATAGAACTGGAATAAAACTGATAGCAATGATAATTCCTCCGAACAATAAACCTAACAACCCTTTCAGAGCCTTCAAAAGATTCCTACAAGGACAGAATTGAGGGTAACAGTGAAAAGCAGCAAATGGCTATATCAGTTTTGCCTCCTTTGCCACTGAATTTTACATAGTTCAGATTCAAGGTGAATTTGGAGGATCCTGCTGAGCAGAGGTGGGATCCAGCAGGTTCTCACAGGTTCCCGAGAGTAGGTTACTAATTATTTGTGTGTGCCGAGAGGGGGTTACTAATTGGTGATTTTTGCCTTAGTTATGCCCCTCCTCTGAGCAGTAGTGTGCAGAACTTGAAACAGTCTAGCAGGAGGTGCACCAGCGTGCCTGGCAGCCTGCGCCTGCATGCATTCGTTTCCCGCCCAAGGACAAGTGCAGTGGCCTTGCCACAGCCCCGCCCAGGAATGTGTCCTTGCCACAGCCCCGCCCAGGAATGCCCTGCCCCTGGAATGCCTGCCCCCGCCTCCGTTGTGCCCCGCCCAGCCCCATTGGCGCTACGCCACAGTTTGAATCCCACCACCATGGGAACCTGTTACTAAAATTTTTGGATCCCACCACTGCTGTTGAGGTAAAATGTTTCTAGGAATTTGATGGAGGTGATTAAATTTTTCATAATGACTCCCACAGGGTCAAAGAGAGTTGCCACCTCCAGGTGCAGCCTGGAGGTCTCTCAGAATTACAATGGATCTCCAGGGTATAGAGATCAGCTCCCCTGGAAATGGCTGCTCCGGAGGGTGGGTCTCTAGGGCATTATATCCCATTGGAGTCCCTCCTCCCCCCAAACTCAACTTTCCCCAGGCCCCTCCTTCAAAATGTCCAGGAATTTTCCATCCTGGAGCTGGCAACCTTATGCTATACATGGGTGGCCTGTTCAAGGGTAAGCTGAGACAGTGAAAACAGAGGTAGGCTATATTCTTGCCAACTTCCAGGTAGGGCCTAGCAGTGGCATAGTGCCAAGGGGGTGGGGGGTGCACAATGCACCGGGTGTGCGTCATTACAGGGAGTGGTGATAGTGTTCCCAGGTGTTCTGGAGGCGGAATGGGGGCACAGGGGGCACGTGTGCACCGGGTGCAGTTCCCCCTCACTCTGCTCCTGGGGTCTAGAGATCTCTCTGAATTTCAACTATCTCCAGACAACAGAGATTAGTTGCCCTAGAGGCAGTGGCTGCTTTGAAGGGTGCATTCCGAGGCATTATACCCCACTGAGGTCCCTCTCCTGCCCAAATTCAGCCCTTCCCAGGGAACACCCTTACATTTCCAGAATTTTCCAAACCACAGCTGGCAACCCACTTGTCAAATTAAACTCAGAGGTGGGATCCAGCAGGTTCTCACAGGTTCCCGAGAGTAGATTACTAATTATTTGTGTGGGCCGAGAGGGGGTTACTAATTGGTGATTTTGCCACGTGATTTTTGCCTTAGTTATGCCCCTCCTCTCAGCAGTAGCGCGCAGAACTTGAAGCAGTCTAGCAGGAGGTGCACCGGCGTGTGTGGCAGCCTGCGCCTGCGTGCATTTGTTTCCCGCCCAAGGACCTGCGCAGCGGCTGCGTCCTTGCCACAGCCCCTCCCAGGAATGCCCCGCCCCAGAATGCCCGGCCACGCCCCTGTTGTGCCCCGCCCAGTCCCATTGGCGCTACTCCACAGTTTGAATCCCACCACCATGGGAACCTGTTACTAAAATTTTTGGATCCCACCACTGATTAAACTCCTAGTAGAGAGGCTTAAACTGAATGACATCTTTACAAACTGCAGTGTTTTGAAAATAGTCTGAAGTGTTTAGATAAAACTAATGGACTTTCTCGGGGACATTTTGCTCATTTCTGCCCCCCCCCCCCATATAGTATATTTTATAATCTGAGGAACACTGGTATGAATTAAATATTTACAAGTGTGCATACCATCCTTACAGATTTACTCATCAATGATGAATGGAGAGACATATTTTCAGTCACTGTGCTCCTAACTTGTTACATTGTGGACTTTGAGGCTCCAGAGGGCCAGTGTGATGTAGTGGTTAAGAATGGTGGGTTCTACTCTGGAGAATATTTTGATTCCTCTCCTCCACATGAAGCCTGAGGGTGATCCTGGGCCAGCCACAGTTCTCTGGGAACTTTCTCTGCCCAAGCAGTGGCAGGCAATGGCAAACCACATCTAAATATCTCTTGCCTTGAAAACACTATGGGTCACCATAAGTCAGCTGGGTTTTGATTACTTCCACCAGGAATTTCTTCAGAGGGAAGGATGCTCATTCACAAAATGTCTCCTTTGTCCTGCTCTGCCCCAAAGGGTCCCCCAAAATGCTGCTCCTGGGGAACAAGGAATCCACTGGAACAGCTTCATGGAAGATTTGATGGTTTGCTGTCAGTGGGGGAATCAGTGGCAACTGTACCCTCTTCCATTGGTAGAAATCCTCCATTGGATCCAAGCTTTAGTCCGGTTCTCTCTCTTTGAGATTCAGCATTTCCTTACATTATAGCTAGGAGTGATTTTGGATTTTTCACCCTTGCTCTTTCAATCTGAAAATCCCTGTTTGATTTTCCTTCTCCCTTGTGCAAACAGAAGGGATGAGTCTTGCTTTTCTGTTACCTCACAGTGTAAATGTGCACTTTCCTGTAAAATGTACACATTATTTGTGCATCAGCGCATCAGCATTGCAAGAGCCAATGATGAAATGATTAGTGCATTAACTTACTATTGAAGAGACCCAAGTTTAAATTCTCACTTTTATCTAATGCTGACCGGGCGAACTTGGGCCCGTCACATTCTCTCAGACTAAACTACCTCAACATGATAGTTTTTTTTGGGGGGGGGGGGGAATGGAAAAGAAAACCACTGCCACCCTGAAGTCATCAGAGCAGCGGCCCATGCCATGACCTTTTTGAACCCATGGCCACATTTAGAACTCTGACTCAGCATGGTTGGCGCAGCAAGAAAATGGCTGCTACAAAATGGCTGTCACAGGAGGAGGAGCCAGCCACAAAATGATTGCCACAGCTTAATTCCAGTAACACAGTGCAGAACCCTGTTCTCTGGTGATGGCTGCTGCCAAAGTAACATCTAAACACAATCTGCACAGCCAATCAAATCTCCGGTAGTCAAGTAGAAATCTAGCTAGGAAAAAGCCATACATGGCCCCATACCAGAACAGGTTTCAGTGGGTGTCATTATGCCCACAGTCACCATGCGAGAGACCACCGCCTCAGAATTAAAAAGGGGTATAAAAATATGAGAGATTTTACATTTTATCCACAGAACTGGTAGCTTTTATTTAATGAAACCCACTAGTGGAGTTTGAGTTTCTTACTTCCTTCCCAATTTGTTTACTATGGTTCTGTGGAAAGTGACTGGAAACCATCCCTTCTTTCAATCACTTACAGCACTTTTCTGTCCTTGGAACCAAGTGGAGAGATAATAATTCCAGGGGGCTAGCTGTATTTGTTGGTGGAAAAGAAGTCCAATGGCATCTTCCAGACTAGTGAAATTTCTTCCGCCATGAGCTTCCGTGAGCATTAAATTTTGTGTATTAATCGTTAAGGTCCCTTGGGAGTTCGGTTTCATGAAGTAGTAGAATACAACCCTAAAGCCTATTGTGTATATAAATGTCACATACTGTGCCAAACTGCCGCACCTGCATACACAATACAATTGACTCCATGAAACCAATAGTGGAAAGCAGAGAAATGAAATTGTGGACAAAGAATAAAAAATGAATATAAAAATAAACTAAACAGGGAATGTTTCCTTCATAACAACAGCCCTTATTGTATTTATTTTACCGAGCCCCGTCACACACCTTTCCATTTAGACTCCAATTACTTTGCAGTTTATCACAATGCCATACTTTAAAGTTCCAGTGGCACTTAGAATTTTCTTCCCCTACTGTCATGCAGTTTATAAATGGCGAAATTGATTTTTCCCCCCTCCTTTCAGACCTGCAAAATATATTTGCTCCTGTGCTGAGATGTCAGGTTTGGCCTCCTGCTGGCGAAATCTAAAATCTTTAGAAAATGTGGGTTATTAATGGAAATAGTGACATCATCTTCATGCTAGCAGCCTGGGGGCACTTATCCGATAAAACAGATACATCCATACATTCAAGCATTTCTCCTTTGATTTGATTATATCATGTTCTAAATAGATTTTGAAAAGCCTCTTATTTAATGTTTACATAAGTGTATCTTTCAGAAACGTTCAGAAACTGGAGTTGCAAGAACTATCAGAATCAAAATCAGAAACCTTTATTAGGCATCGTGTTAAAACGAGGTTCGGAGAGAGAAAGCAGCGCATCACCACGTATACAAAACAATAATAAACAAAAAAAAAAGGGAAACTCAAGTCTCCAAAACTTTGACCAAGTACTTGGCCACCATCTCTGTTATCATACTATCCTGATTAGTCAGGAGAAAACAAAAATCCAGGTTTTCATAGAACAGTCCCTCACAGAGGTGGGCATGAGACAGAAAAAAATCAGGTTTAAATCTAGCATACTTTAGGGCAGATGAACAAAAATTGTGCCAATGATTCCACAGCAGTAGTACAGTATGAGCAGAGCCGTTCCTGGTTAACAATATATGGGAACTGTATTGTCGAAGGCTTTCACGGCCGGAATCACTTGGGTGCTGTGTGGTTTCCGGGCTGTATGGCCGTGTTCTAGCAGCATTCTCTCCTGACGTTTCGCCTGCGTCTGTGGCTGGCATCTTCAGAGGATCTGATGTTGGGAAAGCAAGTGGAGTATATATCTGTTGGAGTGTCCAGGGTGGGTGGGGAAACCTTGTCTGTGAGTAACAAAGGCAGCAACCAGGTCAATAGTTGAGGGCATCTGAATAGAAGTATGAGTAACAATGAAGACTATAGCCTTGCTATCTACAGGGTTACTCCCAGGCTATAGTCTTCATTGTTACTCATACTTCTATTCAGATGCCCTCAACTATTGACCTGGTTGCCGCCTTTTATAGGAGAAATTTATTCCTAGGTATTAAAAAAAATTAACTTGTTCAATGGTGTCACTGTCCATGATCCATTTTGACAGTTTGAGAGATTTTGAGAATGACATAATTTTAGATTTTTGAAAGTTAATTGTCAAGCTGTTATTGGCACCTTATTCATTACATTTTGCCAAAAGGTGGGTTAAACCCAACTTCGTTCTTGACATTAAAACCGCATCATCTGAATATAGAAGGATGGATAGTGGAAAATTTCTCAATGGACCATAGGCATTAACTCTATTTAGAGCAGGGGCAAGATCATTAAGAAACTGGAGCCAGGACACAGTCTTGTTTAAGTCCTCTGGTTACTGATATTCCAGGGTTCAATTGGCCTGATGGAGGACACTTCACTTGGCAGGTGGTATTGGTATGCAAGGCCTTTATGAGCACAAGGAGTCTAGGTTAGATTCCCAGAGCTTTTAACTTCTGCCACAGCAGCTCTCTAAGCACCAAATCAAAGGCTTCCTTGAGGTCAAGGAAGGCCACATATAAGTTGGCATTTCCTCTCTTCACATACTTGGAGATTATTGTATTAAGGACCAGGTAGTGATCTAGAGTGGAATGTCCCTTCTTGAAATCCATTTGCTCAGGCCCCATAATATGGGATTTGCTCAGGTTTCATATTTGGTGTAAAGCTTCCCGATGATTGATAGGAGGCTAATGAGTCTAGAATTGGTTGGGAGAGCCTGATCTCCTTTTTTTAAAGAAAAGGACAATGATGGCATTGGTTCAATTGGAAGGTATAAAGCCAGTATTGTACACAGTAGTGAACAGTATGGGTAAAAATGGAGACCACCAATCTATGATAGCTTTATACAGTTCGGGAAATATGATGTCAGGTCCTGGTGATTTAAGTGGCTGTAGTTGCTCAATGAGAGGTCTAATTTCTGCTGATAATACTGTAGTGGCATTACAAGATACAATGCAAGGGATCGTTGAGGGTCTACCTTGATTGGCCCCAGATAATTCTTGAAAATAAGTGAACCCAATTTTTGGGTCAATTACAGCCCTTGGAATTGTAGAGGTTCGCATGGGCCAGAAGCCTCCAAGATCATTCTTTAAGACTGTTTAAAAAAGGGTTTCCCAGTTAAAGATGGTGGCTTTCTGTCTGTTTTCATCTAATATATGAAATAAACTTTTTTTTAGATCAAAGTAGTGGACAGTAGGTGTGTCATCACTTCAGTTTTACAACAGGAAATTATTTGTCTCATTTGTTGCTTGATATGTTTACATTGTTTCATGACTATTTTATCAGGTTGCGTGATTCTGTTATGTGATGATCTGCTTGAATATGTTACCAGAGCATTAGCTATCAAGTTCTTGATAGTTCTTGAAACTGACTGGTGAAAACAACCGAAGGACTAGAACAGGGGTAGGGAACCTGCGGCTCTCCAGATGTTCAGGAACTACAATTCCCATCAGCCTCTGTCAGCATGGCCAATTGGCCATGCTGGTAGGGGCTGATGGGAATTGTAGTTCCTGAACATCTGGAGAGCTGCAGGTTCCCTACCCCTGGACTAGAACTAATAGCTCTGTTCTGAGGTCTGACAGTACAGGCCCATACAGCAATATATGGGCTTTGTTCTTGGTGAGGTCATTCCATACTATCTTAGGAGTTGGTGGTGATAAGGCTGTGGAAGATTTAAGGTGGAGCAGACTCAGGTCACTCAGGTGAGGGAAAATGATCACTCCAGATCTGAAAGTCCACCTGTAGGGACATGACAGATGTAAAACATAAGGTGACCAGATGGTCACCTTTGTAAACCGGGATGGGCAGGTGTGCATGCGCAGCTGCAGGAGCACACTGCCTAGTGGGTGCGCTCCCGTTTCCCGCCCCACAAGGCTGTGCTCCTGTGGCCACACGCGGGGAGGCTGCCGCACTGCCTTGCGCCCCAGAAGGCAGTGCGGCAGCCTCCCAAAAATCAGGACACTTGTAAAAACCTGCGGGACGCAGGACAAATTGTTTTAAGGCGGGACTGTCCCTCCAAAAGTGGGACGTCTGGTCAGCCTAGTAAAGTGGGTTGAGAAGCCAAGTTATAATCTATTGTGCTATGTCCATGTGGGGAGACAAATGTGTACTCACCACTATAGTTAAAATGGAAACGCTATTTTACATATGATGTTTGCCTTGATTCTCTCTGATTTTCAAACAAAAGGGCAAATTCTTATTTTGATTTTTTTTTAAAAAAACACCCTCATTTGAAATGCACTGAAAATAATCAACTCCAGACTGAGGCCCCCTCCGCACAGCAAATGTATAATGGGTTGCAGTTGGGATACAGTAACCCATTTTCCTATTTCTGCATTCACGTACATCCATGCAGGTAGTGATTAGAGCCCATGGAAACAGTCCAGGTTGCTGCCGTGCCTTCGCATGGAGACACATTTCTTTTTACAATTTACTTCCCACCGATGTATAGCTATGCAGGCATGCACAAACGAACCCTCACAACCATGCTGATCTCTCATGAAATGAACATTTGCACCTGCGTAGCTACGCAAATGTAAGCTTCAATATTTTTTTAACAGAAAATGGAGGCAAATAGAGCACCTCCTGCCTGGCTGTTTGCTGACAAGCGGATGCCACCCAGGATTTTTGAAAAGACTAACTAATAGCGGGATTCTTAAAAAAAACTGGTTTGGGGGAAATAACACAGAGAAGACTCATTTTAGGGGCGGGATCTGTGTGAAGTCCCCCCCCTATTTTTTTTACCATCCTACATTACATCCTACATTTTACATCCTACCATCTGGTCACCTTTGTGAACCGGGACGGGTGGGTAACGGGAGCGCCCCAGAAGGCCGTGCGCTCCTGCGGCCGCGCACATGAGAGGCTGCCGCACTGCCTTGCGCCCCAGAAGGCAGTGCGGCAGCCTTCCAAAAATCAGGACACTTGAAAAAACCCGCAGGACGTGGGACAAATTGTTTTAAGGCGGGACTGTCCCGCCAAAAGCGGGATGTCTGGTCAGCCTATCCTATATCCATGTTTATTGGCCTGTGTGGAACGGGTCTGACTTTGACTTGGCCTGCATTCCTAACTGAACTATTCTCAGAGTAAGCCCACTGATATGTATTTATTTATTAAAACATGTACACTCACCCTTTCCTTGTGGTTCAAGGTGACTCATAATATTAGTTTAATATGTATTATGAAGGAAAAATAACTTTAAGCTGGGTTTGATGTTTTTCAGAGGCTTTAGACAGTAAACTGGGAAATTTTAGTTTTGAGACTAGGTAGCTGCATCATTTAAGATCAGTTGGTTTTGAAAGCTTTCATAGTTATTCTTCTCTAGTAGATAAGTCAACCTTTCCCTCAGGGAAACAGCTAAAACTTAGTTTACTTACTTGATTATATGTAAACACTATAGCAGATTACAGGCAGAACAGTAATCGATGTCTGAACTGAACAGAGATAGACACATACACACATAAACTCAGTCAACAGACTTAACTAACAGAGATAACGTTTTTACCTGTTTAAAATTCTCCCAGTATCCAGTGCTTGTATGCTAGGATAAAACCCTCCAAACAAACTAAAACATAACATTTCCAGATAAAATCAGGATATAATAAATCAAAAATCTCTCTCCCCCTTCCCCCCCCCCCCCAAAGATGCCTGTCATTAAACCCTCCTAAAAAGCCCTGGCAAACAAAATAGGCCTTCTAGCATTTTTCCACATATTACTCAAAAGAACAAAGAGCCTCCTGACTAGATAGCTGAAGGATGAAAATTTAATTTTATGTTCATTTGTGTTATATTTGAGTAGAAATATGCTTGTAATGTAGGCTATAAAAGGGCCTTCCTGTGTTGCTGTTTTTAACTGGAGATTACACACACACACACACACACACACACACACACACACACACACACACACACACACACAAACACGCAGTAAAGTCCATTTTGCTGAACAATACAATGGGCTCTAGACTGTTGGTGGTAGTGGGAGCAGCAATGTTCATTAGTAAAGAACATTGTAAGATTTCTTTGCATATAATTTTTTTGGGTGAAGATTGTATCAGAATGGGGAAGGCATTTGCCTTGTTCTGATTGATGGACAATGTCACTTTTACATCAGCAAAGCATCAGACTCTTGAAAATGCAACATAAAGTTGTCCCCTGCTGAAAACTGGGTCGCCAGATAGATACCAGCTTCCTGCAGTGTTTGACCTTGAGATTTGTTGATGGTCATAGCAAAGGCAAGTTTGGCAAAAAAATTATCATCTTCTTGATGTAAATGGAAGGTCAGCATTGATAGGTATAAATTCAATTTGTGAAATGAAAACTATTTTTTAACTGTTAGCCTTGTTCAATTACACAATCCTTGTTCTGTACTGAGATTTTGTAGAAGCATGATCCAACCTTCAGTTTGTGAGGAGGCACTGCTGATGGAGTTTGTTCATTTAAGAACTCTATAGCATAATATTTTTCAGTGTTGTCTCTACCATCAGAGTCAATGAAGTCAGTGCTTATGCATGTGTTCTCTTTGCCCTCTAAGAAATCATGGACATGGTCATTCAATCTGTAGACATCAGAGTTTTTGGGACAAAGAAAACAAACGTATGGGCATCTGACACTTTCAAGTTGTCACCAAATATTTCTTTGGCTATGTCACCATCATGCAAAATGTGGGTAGGTACTGCTATCGTTTCTTCTGGTAGACCCTCAATAGTTTCATGGTCACCATCACCAAATCATGAAAGCCAGTCAACTGTATTGTTTTTAAGTATGAAGATCTGGATTATTATTAAGATCCATTGTTTTTAAGTATTAAGATCTGGAACTTCTCCTAAAATGAATGGAATCTAATGCTTGATTCAACTATTTTGGTTATATCACCATGCTGGACAACTGGGTGAATTTGTCTGAAGTCACTTCCAAGTAAAAGGACTTTACAATCAAAAGGTTTCTGATTTTTCATGATTTCGTATTCGGTCAACTGCAGTTAAAGCACTACTAGGAGCCATGGTACCTTTATCCGAAATGTTGGCTTTAGCAGACTGAATGATTTGTGCATCAGAAGAATTAAGCATGATGATGATGATGATGATGATGATGATGATGATGATGATGATGATGATGATGATGATTGATACAAAACAGTTACACACAGCAAGCAAGATCAATATGCTGGATTTTGTATTACATCACACGTCAGACACTTCCCAAGCATCTAGGACTGTGTGATGTATCGACGAATAATACGTGCAGAGCCGAGTAGGGTGGCCTTTTGCAGCTGACATATGGTGATTTTGTCAGCGCCAATTGTTTTTAAGTGCCGTTCAAGATCTTTAGGCACTGCACCCAGATCTGTACATTATTATTATTATTATTATTATTATTATTATTATTATTATTATTATTATTATTATTATTATTATTACTGTACATTATTATTATTATTATTATTATTATTATTATTATTATTATTATTATTATTATTATTAATTACGTTTGTATACCGCCCTCCCCCGAAGGGCTCAGGGTGGTGAACATAGAATATACAAGCAGAGCACAAAATAAAATCAACAAAAGGAATAATTAAAGTATGGCTCTGTACATATTAAAACTAAACCCCATTAAAACACAGCGTTCTAATTACAAAGGCACAATAGATGGCGTCTCACGGCTAAAACCCCCTAAGAGGGGGTGGGGGGGATGGCAGGGTTCCCTGATTAGATATTAGAAGTTGATGTTTCATTTAAAGGTGGTACTAATTTGACTTGATTGTAGTATGTGCTGGAATAAGCAACTTCTGCTTGCCTGGACAATGGGGGCGCTATGTATCTTTAAGCTGTTCTATCGTTTGCTCTCCATGTCTGAGCTCCGCCCACCAACTCCCCCTTCTTCACCCTGCAGCCATTTATCTTTCTTCTTCTCCTTTGCACCGAGCACAATGTAACTGTTACCGGCTCCTGATGGGGCTTTTCCACAGAAGCAGTTCATACTTGCACATGCGTGACGGCACGTTAGAATGCCCACTTGTGATGGGGAAAGTTATCTCTTTAGTATAAGGTTTCTATCTATCTGCCTTTCAACTAGAACAATGCTTGTGATCCGAAGTTACTTGAATTAAATGTAAGTTTTCCTTTTGTACATCTTTGTTTGGAAGAGCTCCTTTACTGCACTCACAGGGCTGGGCTGATCCATATTTACCCACATTTCCAACAGTATGGTTTTCCACATTTGAGTAAATTAGCAGCAATTCTTGTGGATGTAACAAGCATAGCAATGTGCCGTTCTCCACGAATAGTGCTTAGAAGGGTTTGTATAGATAAGTTTTTCTAGTGCCTCCTGGCCATGAAGGAAGAAAAATCTATATGAAAGATGTTTATTTTTGGTTGCTGAAATAATGCTGTCATAAGCAGGGTTTTGTTCTTCATTGACTCTACTTGCCACTTCTTCAGCTTTTTGCTGTTCTGCAGCCACATCAAAAGAAGCATTGGATTTATGGGAATGTGACTGGGTGGCACTGGAAGATCATATTTAGTGCATGACCTGTTGTTAAGAAGATAAGAACATAAGAACAAGCCTGCTGGATCAGACCAGAGTGCATCTAGTCCAGCACTCTGCTACTCGGAGTGGCTCACCAGGTGCTTTTGGGAGCTCACATGCAGGAGGTGAAAGCAATGGGCTGCTGCTGCTGCTGCTCCTGAGCACCTGGTCTGCTAAAGGCATTTGCAATCTCAGATCAAGGAGGATCAAGATTGGTAGCCATAGATCGACTTCTCCTCCATAAATCTGTCCAAGCCCCTTTTAAAGCTATCCAGGTTAGTGGCCATCACCACCTCCTGTGGCAGCATATTCCAAACACCAATCACGTGTGGCGTGAAGAAGTGTTTCCTTTTATTAGTCCTAATTCTTCCTTCCAGCATTTTCAATGGATGCCCCCTGGTTTTAGTATTGTGAGAAAACAGCCTGGGACTATGCCGAGCTTGTTTATCCTGGCTGCAACCCAGTCAAAATTTGCTGTGTGGAAAGGGCCTTCCTGATGGTAAGGGCTATTTGACAGTGAAATACCCTGTCTCAGAGTGTAGTGGACTCTCCCTCTTGGGAGGTTTTTAAAGAGAGGCTGGATGTCCATCTTTTGGGAGTGCTTTGATCATGTGTCCCTGCATGGCAGGGTGTTTAACTGGGTGGCCCTTGTGGCCTCTTCCAACTCTATAATTCTATGACTCAAGTTGTTACTGCAATGTCAGTGCGTTAAGGTCTCATTTCCTAAGACCATTCAAAGATTGCTAATTTGCTGTTCTCAGCACGGGGACAGCATGAGACCATTTCATTTGCCATTAGCAAAACATCATCAACTTTCAAATGTAGTATTCAAATTTCATTGATGACGGTCCAGAGGTCAACATCCTCACACTTAAATTGACAAGGGGATTTGCTGAAAATCACAGTCTTTTCCACAAGCAAAGGGAACACCTCATAACTCAACAAGAGAGGAAGCCACAAGTGAGTTATAAATATCTTGGTTCTCGAAGTAAAATCAATTCTATACATTTCAGCAAATGCTTATTATGTATTCTGCTTATTCTGCAAGGAAGGGGAGGAAAAAATCAGCGTTTCTTCTCACTTTCTTTCCCTCTTTCTCTCCCCACCCCCCCCAACTTTCTGCCAAGTGCCAGTGTGCAATGTAGCTTGTTTGACTTCAACGATGCCTCAAAACAATTTGGTGCCTGAGGCAAAAATTCAAATAAGCTGTCCTACTGTGGTGAAAATATCATAATAAACTCAGCCATTGACAATTGGCTGCTCTTAATGGGGAACTCATTGGGGTCTTCTATGAACTGTCAAAGAAATTAATGCCATGACAATTAGTATTATTAGGAATAGTATGAACAGTGTTATAATTAGTATTATTACAACGATGTAATATCTATTGCCTGAGGTAACCTAATTTCCCAGGGAAATGGGCCCTGATTTGTTTCAGTTTCACCATTTCTGCTTCAATTCATACCTGCATTTAGAGTTGCCATTCCCCCTCTACCACTGCTGAGGCAATTCTTTTTTCAGGTTTCAGGTCAGTTGGCAGATGAGACACTATTTTTAAAAGGGAAAAGTGCCCCTCCACACACACACACACAATATGGACTAACTGAGTGACAGCACTTAATAGATGAGCCGAATTCCCGCATGATATATTTGTTCGTGGACTATACCATTCCACAGCGCTGATGGGAGAATTGAATTATTGAACCGTCTCCTGGCTAAAATACTGCCGATATATACAACATACTATATACATTAGAAATAAAGTTGTAGGCAGTGGAGGCATTTCTCTTACATGCTGACTTTATAAGAGTAGGGAGCATTTTATTGGATGAGTGCTCAACCCTTTGATGTGGCATTTTATATAGTGGTGTAAACAATGGCATATTTTAATATTTACATGACCTGAGGATATTTGGCACATAAATGTGTTATAAACAGAAAAGATTTGCTGCTGTCAGCAAAGGCAAGAGGCATGCAAACATAGGCTTATTTCAGTAGGCAGCTGGTATTGATATAGATACATTCATGTTCTTGATATAATTCTTAAATGAGCTGTTTTGAGATGGCTGGATGTGTAATCTCTATCTGTGGGTTCTGTGGGGCAGAACTTGGAATGAGTTTGCAACAACAAATTAAAAAACAAAACAAAATGGTTTACTTTCTTAAGTAACATCAAACATCAACATTTAAAATCACACTTCAAGGTCCTGTTCAGGTTTCATTTCAAGTCCTTCTAGTTACAGTCTTCTGATATTGGCAAGTCCAATTCTTCCTGCAAGTGGGTTGGCTCCTGAAGACTCCAAGGGCTTGGTGAACAGGATTCAACATGACGAAGGTTTCCAGGAGAAATGCTCAGGAAGAATAAATCAGTGTACATACAGATTTGCGTACAATCATGAACAGAATTACACCCTTATAAATCCATTTAAGAGAATGGGCTTAGAATTCAGTGTAGGACTGCACTGTTTAGATTGCAACTTGGTTTAGGAATGCACTGTTAGAATCTCAAATTGCGTACCGAGTAGCCCGTGTGAAAGCCATTCATTTTAAATGTGGCTCAGTTGCAATCACATCATTTTTAATACTCAGATATTCATTCGTAAGTATTTAATGCTACAATCGTCTTCCACCCAAACAGATTAATGTTTACAGTCCTATTTTTGTACATAGGAGTGTCTATTCCAGCTGATGAAAGTCTGCAGACGTTTTATAAATTCATAAATAGATTCAAAGCAGCCAGATCACGGTCACATAGTATAAAGATTATAACATAAATCAGTAAAGCAAAGATGTTAAGGGTGAACATCATTCTTGATAAAAGAGCAGCTGGCTGTTTACCGGAGTTGTGAACTCTGAACCAGTCCTGTGAAGTTCATAAACCAAACTCATTCTTCACAGGAAGTCGAAATGTGCTTCTCAGTTGAAAAATGAACTGTGGGTCACGCTGTAAAATCAAACCGATGAAACCTGCACGGGAAAAGAAATAACAGAGCCATATATTAGGCCTTGAGTAAGCACGTCAGCATCCCTGGTGCACAAGCAAAGTTATCTTCGGTTCTTTTTTTTTTAAAAAAAAATATATATATATACCACGTCACTAATGTGGTATTATGGCTAAACAGTTCGTCAGTGGGTTTGATCCAGCCAGTTTTTCTGCTGGGGATCATTTTATCTGCACAAACAAAAGCCATGCAGGATGGGGACTGCAGGTAGAAGGGAATTTTGGCAAGATTGAGTGAAAAGGTTTTCTCGATTCACCCCATTTTTTTAATGAGATGTGTTTAATCAATCCAAACCAATCCAAAAAACCTTTCTTAGGCATAAACCAGAAGTACCATACATTCCAAGTACAAAAACAGGATCATTGTTATATATCATGTAGAACATGGATTAAAAATGTAGCAACTGCTTCAGAAATTTCTACATTAGGGCTGTTCAATAGCTTAGACATTTTTAGTTTGTCTGAGAGAAACATAAATTCTAGAGGTAGTAAAGCTCCCAGATTGGTTCTAATATCATTATACCTCAAACAGTAAAGCAGGATATGAGGGACTGAGTCCATAGCGTTGGGTCAGTACTGACAGCAACGCTCACTTTGTGGGATGTTAAGGAAACGACCTTGAAGATAGACAGAGGGGAATGAGTTGCACCTTGCTCTTGTCATGACCCATCTGCACTTATAATTAACAAGCTGTTCTAAATATACAGCAGGGCTAGATTTCTGGGGTGTGATCCCAAAGTATAGAGAAAACAGGAGCTTTGTGCAGCACTCAGGAGAGATTGGTATTCCTGGTTGTACAGTCTGATCTTTAGATGATGGTAAATTTCCGTGGCGGTAAGCATATGAAGAGACTCCCAAGAGAAACCCAAGGAGAATATTTTTTTTCAATATGGAGCCACCACTTCGAAAGCTGCAGCTCCCTCATTTCTAGCAAAGATAAACTTTTTGGATCTGTGCAGAAGCATAGACGCAGCCAAAACTTAAATGTTACAACCCATGCCCTAGTTTCTAATAAATGTTGCCCTGTGTTTAACTATGATTCCATTTTAAATAAAGATAGAACTTCCTTCCATTATGACAGCTACCCCATACTGATAACCTGTTTTGCCACCTGTTGTGTAGAGCAGGCATGGAAGAAAAAAAAATAGTGACATCCCCAAAGTCACTGTGTCATGTCTGAGGGAAAAGGAAGTGACGAGGTGCTAGGACTTGCCAGAAACTCTATGATCTTCCCATAGTATTTCTGGTGATTTTCTCAGCTACTCTACATCACCTGTGGAGAAAACCCAGAAGTGACATAACAATGTCAGCAATATCGCCAAATATCAGCAGGGTCCCACCCCCAACCCTCCTACCAGCTGCCAGGCTCAACATAGCCCCCTCATTAAAGATTACTGTGTGCAGTACAGAAAAATATCTGCACAGAAATGGTATCTGAAGTCTGCAAGGATCCTTTGTGTTACTTCTGGTTTGGCACTTGCAGAAAACTGATCCTTTGTTTACAAGGTAAAGATAGTCCCCTGTGTAAGCACCTGGCCATTCTTGGCCCATGGGGTCATCACAGTTAACCCAATGTTCACTAGGCAGTGGATGGGGTGGTTTGCTTTTGCCTTCCCCAGTCTTCTACACATCTACAGCAAGTTGGGGGTACCTACCTCAGAAGGATGGAAGACTGAGTCAACCTTGGGCCAGTTATCTGAAAGCAATTTCCAGTGGGATCAAATTCAGGTCATGAGCAGTGGTTTGACTGTAGTACTGTAGTTTACCACTCTGCACTAGGGTGCTCTGTATCCTTTTGCTTATGCATGTCTTTTCTTTCAGCTCAGCTGATATCAACAACAACCACCACCATAACAAACAGTTAATACCTCCTTATCTTACAGCTGAAATAATATCATTAAATGGGAGTTTTCATGAACTTGAGATAGCTCTCCCGATTCTTGAGTTTGCAATAGTTATTTTCCAACAGTTGCTTCAATGGGAATGATGTAAGATCGTTTGCCAAAATAATGCTCACCTTCTGTTAGTGGAAATTTTAGTCTGGACCCAACCAAAAGATCCAGTCATTCATTGCTCCTGCAACAATTAGTGTTATGTTCCTAGAATGCCTGATAGGTGGTTTCATATTATAAGGTGATAACATCAGGGCTGGAGGTTTTTTTAGCTGTTGACATCATACTGAAAGAACCACAGCTCCCAAAATGAGTGATCTGAGAGTAGATCTGAAGCCTACAGTTCCTTTATAGTTTATTCCCCTACAGACATAACATGAAGTCTAAATATCGTCTATACAAACTGGAACAAACAGCAGAAGCATTTACCCAAGCCCTTAATGGTAGTACCTGATTTCCTGTCATAGAATTTCTCAGTTCTTCTCTACTGTGTGTATATATACACGCATGCACGCACACACACACACACATACGCATGCACACACACGCACACACACACACACTCACTGAGGTGTATCACTTGCTGGCTGTGTGGTAATTAAGTTGTCATTGTTGTTGACTAATAGAATGCATTTGAATTGCTGGGGGTGGGGGTTAACACTTCCTGGGGCATTCTAATCACCCAATTAACAAGAGAATCTTTTTGTTTGTGATAATACTTGTCTTTCCTTTTAGCAGGCTTTTATAAATATCTCCTGACAATTTTTAAAAAGTGCTACATATTAACTATATCCTGGTTGGCAACTAACAGGGCCCAGCGTTTGTACTGAGCAGAGGTTCTGGCAGAGGCCCCAACAGGAGGGTAAAAACAGAACCATCGTTTGACTCCTCCCATCCCAGGATATCCTTCCTCCATGATGGAAGAGTTATATAATGTATTTAAGAGGAAGTGCCTGAATTTGCTTCTTTTCTTCTTCTGTAATGAACTAGTAAAGTCCAGGCAAAAGTAACCGTTATGAGTTCTTTATTGAGCTGGCATTCTTAGTCAGAAACAGGCAATGCAAGAACTGAAACCCAGATTACAATCCACAGCTTTTACAGGGTAGCATACAGGCTCCCACCAAAAAGGAACAAACAAGGCAGAATTTCACACGGAGTTTCACACAGACTGGCAAGCTAGTAAAAGATAACCAAAACAGCTAAATTCCCCTTCCCGGGCATTGAGCCAAGAGTTTCCAGCAGGAACCTCATCAAGGTTAGAAAGCACACACACACACACCACTTTACATCTTCCCTGGTTGCTCCTTTTTTCCCTCTTTTGTGTTGTATGCATTATAGTGTGAATATTGCTTTGAGTTGCAAACCACCTTGAACACAATGGCAGGAAGGTGGTATATACATGTATCAAACAAAGAAGTGAAATGATTTGCCCATATTCTTGTCACAGCTCACAAGACGTCAACCATCTTGGAAAATAGCATGAACCCAGCCTTCCTGAGGACCACAGCAGTCTGCCTTTGGAAATAGAAGTATCTCCATGGTGGTCAGTAGGGGGCCAAAAGCATGAAATGAAAAGGATGGATCATCAGTGAGGACGCCACCCACAGTGAGGACACCTATGTGACATAAGATTTACTGTATCTTTCATCTCTGTTCTTTTTACTGTCTTTATTAACAATAGGCAGCTGCTTCTGGTGTTTTTAAAGTTGTAATGTCTTTCATTGTGTGATTTTATCCTATTTCTGAATTTATATTGTAAACCTTCTTGTGTACTCTTCCAGTTCAAAGGCAGGAGAGAATATAAATATAAATCAAATAAAAAAGCATGCATGGAACTCCTTAGCCCCCTTTGGATGTCACAGAAAACCAACAGAAGACTGTGGAACATCTGGAAACTTTTTCTGGACAAAGATTTTATTTGAACAAATGTTTCTGTTTTTCTATTTTGAAGTGGGTTTATTGGTGTGTCATCATTTGACCATATTTCATGTTGTTTTGTGTTTATATGGTATGCTACATTAGGGTTTTTTTAGCAGACAAGTTGCCTGTAAATACTGTGGGGTTTTTTTTACAGCTATGTTTGAAGTATTCAGGCAATATTTATGTTTCTTTGTGAGGCTCGCTTACTATTGCATTGTTATTTGGTGCATCTACCTTGAAAACAGCATTTCCCCCCTCAAAAAAGTCCCCCCAAAATTTGCATAGGGTATCATGGAGCCATCCCCCTTAAATTTATTTAACTTCTATGTTAAAAATTTGTTTGACTTCGATGTTAAAATTTATTTGACTTCTATGTTAGTTAATGGGAAAACTTTGTAGAGATCTTGTGGGGTATGAAGAAGAAGAAAAAGGAAAAAAAGAAGAAGGTCATGATCATGACGATATACCCCAAGGTCATCCAGCAGGCTTCATGTGGAGGAGGAAGAAGAAGAAGAAGAACAAGAAGAACAAGAAGAAGGGGCTTACAATCTCCTTGCCCTTCCCCCCTCACAACAAACACCCTGTGAGGTAGGTGTGGCTGAGAGAGCTCCGAGAAGCTGTGACTAGCCCAAGATCACCGAGCTGGCATGTGTGGGAGTGTACAGGCTAATCTGAATTCCCCAGATAAGCCTCCACAGCTCAGGTGGCAGAGCTGAGAATCAAACCCGGTTCCTCCAGATTAGATACATGAGCTCTTCACCTCCTACGCCACTGCTACGCCACAACCTGGTTCTCCAAATTAGAGTCCAGCTGCTCTTCACCACCACACCACTACATCCTTGTTTAAAGTAGAGACACCAAATCTGCAGCACAGCTGCTGGTGCTCCTCCTTACAAGAACCCCTGAGTTTGGTGAATATGAAGGGGTCACATTTTACTCCATTTACTCCTTCCTGGGAGGGTCAACATTGGATCACTTGCAGCTATACTGCAAATTTGGTGGCTTTGTTACAAAATAACATCCCCTAGAACCCTGCAATAGGGTTTAATAGGCTCCAATTGTTCAGATATTTAAAAAGCTGGGGAAAGTATTTTGTTCAGCATTTTGGGATTCTCTGGAAAAAATGGCTCAATTAAACCGAAATCTGAAAAATGCAAGGGAAGGGGAGGAAGGGAGAGAGTAAGTAAGCATGCAAGTGATGGGGAGGGGAAGGGGAGTGAGGGAGGGGAAGGAGTGAGGGGTGGCATGCAAGGGAGGAGGAGGGGGCCCAGCATCTGGACATGGCCCACCCACCCTAGCAGAGGGAAGGTAGGGAGGGGTGACATTCAAGGGAAGGGGAGGGAAGGAGAAAGGGGTGTATTGTCATATTGCAGTGTGTATTGTCATACACTTTTAATTTCTGGTGTAGAAAGAAGATGAGAAGACGACCCTGCAGGAGACAGCAAGAGGGCAATAAGGTAGAATAGTGAGGACAGCACCCTCTCACCTGATAAATATATTTCCTAGTCTATCTCCTGATTGCTGCTCTTGAGGCAATGAGTTTCTGTTGCTTATTGTTGCTTTGTTAGCTTCTTTGCACAATGTTCTGAAGAATAGTAGATTTTTTTTGTAATGCACAACCTGTCGTCTTTAAAAAATATGGTATTAATTAAAAGCAGCCTGTTTGAATGAGCGAATTGTACCCTGTATGTGTGCCGATTAGGAAGGAAATTAGCGTTGGGATTTCTTTCATTATTGACATGCTTCCTTTCAGCCTGACCTCTGAGAAGGAGCAAATGTTTTAAATGATGTGGCCATTGTGTGTTCTGGCAATTTTTTTTTTGTTTGTGCAGCAGATTTGTAGCACAATTTCTCTTGTATCCAGTCACCCCACAGTTATCAAAAGTCATTAAGCTGATTTTAATAAGCACCCAAATTGTCAAAGTGCTAATTAGTAGGTGGCAGTGTTTAATAAACATTCTTGAAAAGATGGGGGGGGGGGGATTGAAAATGTGTGATTTAATATATTTTTGGAAAGTTACCTTAATGGAAGTAATTTGCTTAACAGCAGTGGGAGTTTAAACATAATGAGGGGTTCAGACACAAATGGACAAAGACAGTAACAATTGCTGATCAGTGCAAAACTAAGCAAAATAGGAGGGCGGAAAATCAAAGTATTCTGTAATAGTAGTGTTATGAGATGGAGTCATAGCTCAGAGGCAAAACACTAGGTGGAATGAATAATTTTTACATAGACCACCTACTGTCAAATCATCACTATACCTAATAGTAAACTTGCTGGCCTGTGTGGACAGTGACATTTCTAAGGTATAGCAGGTATGGCATAAGCATAAGCATAAGCATTTATTGTCATTGTGCACACACAACGAAATTTACAGCAGCATTCCTTGATGCACACAAATTCAGACTCATACCCCATCCTCACTTTCCCCTTCCTACACCCATCCCTACAGAGCCCCAAACACATCAACACGAAGCCGCGGAGTTTAGCATAGCCACAGCTCTAGAGTAGAAGCTGTCTCTAAGCCTCTTTGTCCTAGTTTTTATAGACCTGTAACATCTGCTGGATGGTAACAGTTCAAAAAGAGAGTGTGCTGGATGAGATGGGTCTCTCAGAATATTTTGGGCTTTCTTTAGGCTTCGGGAATTATAGAGTTCTTCCAAGGAGGGGAGAGGGCAGCCGATAATCCTCTGTGCAGTAGTGATCACCCTTTGGAGCACCTTCCTATCTGCCACTGTGCAACTGGAGAACCATACACAGATGCAGCAGGTTAAGACACTCTCTATAGCACAGTGGAAAAGGACACCAGGAGTTTTCCATTCAGTTGTTGTTTCCTTAAAAGTCTCAGTTAGTACAGTCTTTGCTGGGCCTTCTTAACCACCGCGGCAGTCTGTACGCCCCAGGTCAAGACCTCTTTAATCATAACGCCCAGAAATTTAAAACTAGCCACCCGCTCTACTTGATCTCCATTTATAGTCAAGGGCTGAATTTCTGAGCTATTCCTTCTATAGTCCACTATAAGCTCCTTTGTCTTGTTAGTATTAAGAACCAGGTTATTTTCCCTGCACCATGAGAGCAATCGGTCCACCTCACTCCGATAGGCAGACTCATCCCCTCCAGAGATGAGCCCCATCTTCATTGTGTCATCGGGAAATTTGATAATGGTGTTACTATGATAGACAGGAGTACAATCATATGTATAAAGGGTGAACAATAAAGGACTCAACACACAGCCCTGTGGCATTCCCATATTTAGAGTAAGAACTGAGGAAACCCGATTTCCCAGTCTAACCCTCTGGGAACGTCCAGACAAGAAGTCCCTAATCCACAAACAGATTGAATGTGAGAGTCCAAGATCCACAAGTTTTGTCACCAGTCTTTGTGGTAAGATTGTATTAAACGTGGAACTAAAGTCCGCAAAGAGCATTCGCACATAATTCCCCTGTTGTTCCAGATGCGTCAAAGCAGTGTGGAGGCTAATGGCAATGGCATCCTCCATAGATCTATTAGTCCGATATGCAAACTGATGTTTATCAAATGTATCTGGAAGGCAAGAACTAATATGCCTATGGTTCATGATGATGGGGGTGAGTACCACTGGTCTATAATCCTGAAGACTGTCAGCAGGAAATCTCTTTGGTAGACCTGGGTGCCACTTAAAGGGGGGTGTCGTCACTGCCTGCCTTCTTACCTACCTACATGTCTACCTGCCACAGCTTCCTCTTCCATCTGTTTCACATCCAGGCACCCTCAACTCCTCAAGGCCATAATCCTCTTCTTCTCTGTTCTTCCTAGCTTGGCAGTGGCATGGTTCTTTCCAGTGGAATGGAAGAGTCAAGGTTCTGCCCAGCCATCGGACATAGGCAAGGCCAGCCACCTACTGCTGAGGTTTGTCAAGTGTTATTAATGCAACAGTTAGGAGATCATAGTGGTGGAACCCCTCCCTTTGTTAGCCTCACTGTGCAATATGAACACCTTTTAAGGGAGCTTCCCTGCCCACCTCATCTCTTTTCCCTGACCGTTGTGCTATGCAGTGATCCCTCAGGCCCTATGATCATCTCTCATCTCTTCTGGCAATCACCTCAACAAGGCCTCTTCATTTTAATAATCATGCTCCTTCCAGCCCCACTGTCCCATGGAAGAGGGTACCTTGCTGGGGTCAGTTGCTCTTGGTCCCAATGGAGTGTGAATTCTCTGCAGATATGTTTCAAGCCGTTTCTGGTATACATAGTCTTAAAAGATCCCTACCCAGCCTGCCTCTCGCATTGCCAAGCCGAGTTATTTTCCCCATTGCTACTTTAAGATATTTTGTGTGCTGTTACACTCTTAGCAGCTGGTGGAGATTCCTTAAAAATAAGTTCACAACCTGTGAAAGTTGGGTAACAGGAGTGTCAAGGTGCCCAGCAAGAAATGTCCCTTCCATACACTCCCCAGGGGCTCCCCAGTGCCACAGCTAAGCACCTAGTCTCTCAGGGACCATTAAAGGTTAACTTGGGTTTGACTTTTGACTGCACTTTGCAGCCTTCAAAAAGCAATCCATGCAAGACAGACATTGACCAGGAGGTCTCCCACTCTTGTCCTCCCAGGGCAATGAACAAGATCTGCGTAGGCAGCAGTTCTTTGCACTGCAGGCTGTGCTTGAAGGGAGCAAGCCCTGTAAGGTATATGATAGTGGGAGCAAAAAATTGCCAAGAGATTTTTTAAAAAGCGGCTGACTTTGCAGACATAATGTCAGAGGTGGGATCCAGCAGGTTCTCACAGGTTCCCGAGAGTAGGTTACTAATTATTCGTGTGTGCCGAGAGGGGGTTACTAATGGGTGATTTTGCCACGTGATTTTTGCCTTAGTTACGTCCCTCCTCTCAGCAGTAGCGCGCAGGACTTGAAGCAGTCTAGCAAAAGGTGCACCGGCATGCGTGGCAGCCTGCGCCTGCATGCATTCGTTTCCTACCCAAGGACCGGTGCAGCGGCTGCGTTCTTGCCACAGCTCCGCCCAGGAATGCCCCACCCTCAGAATGCCCGGTCAAGCCCGCGTCGTGCCCCGCCCAGCCCCATTGGCACTACGCCACTGTTTGAATCCCACCACCATGGGAACCTGTTACTAAAATTTTTGGATCCCACCACTGCATAATGTTTTCTTTGCTACTTATGTGGCAGGCAGACCTGAGCTGTCCTTACCTTATGCTAGAAACTCTGATCTTTTTCAGTTCCTCTCTTATTGAATTAGATCTGTTAGTTAGCAGCAGTGATAGTGGGGCATCGAGTCCACTGCCATTTCAGGGTGGCTGATCTATTTATTTGTCAAATTCTGCTAGGACTATTGTCAGCTGTACTTTATCTGAAACTAATCAGAATCGTTGTGTTTAAGAGAATGTTCACTTTTCTTGCACCTCTCCCCTCAAAAGAAAACATACTTAACTTTTGCAATGAATAATTATTTGTTGCCAGACACTTTGACACCACTTAGGCTGGTGCCAGAGTTGACTCTGTTGATTTGTCCTGCCTATTTCTGATGTGCACAAGGGATAGATTATCACACAGTTCAAAGCTAGCTCATAGGATATGTAAATTGGATTGGCCACTTGTTTACAGACTGTTGTTTAGCTGGATGATGGGAAATGATGTGGAATTACCATTAATGGTCAGTTTCAGTTTCTGGAAGAGGAATGAAAGTTACCTTTTGCAGTAGAAGTGCATAAGCAGGTGTGGACAAGTGGTAGGAAACATGCAGCATTGTCTTGAAGCAACAAAATAAAACTGAGCTCAGATTCCATGTGGTTGCATGCTCCTGCAAGCTTTGGTTGATCCTGTGGAGGACCATGATGCTCACATGGCTGTTAGTCTAAGTGGCTTGTCTTCTCATTCCCAACTCTGTTGAGATATGTTAGAGAGAGAGAGAGAGAGAGAGAGAGAGAGAGAGAGAGAGAGAGAGAGAGAGAGAGAGAGAATAGCTGGCCCAAGATCCCCCAGTGAACTTCCATGACAGATTGGGAGATACAAATCACTACACAATCCTAGCTGTCCACCAGACTCAACTTACATATCCAGTTTGAGCAGCAGGTTTAGTGAACTCACTGTTACTTACCCTGCATCACCCACACACACTTTAAACATTTTCAGAAGTGTCAAAATAGTAAGATGGATTTTATTCATGGTTTCTGAAATTTATTTTACTTAAAACATATCTATTCCACCCAAATAGAGCATTGAAACAGACTTTTTATAGAGTAATTCAATGAAAACGTACAAGGACACCAGCACATATAACAATACAACAAGGGAGGAGGGCCAATTACCGTTACTGGTGGTACACTAAACCAAACAAAAACCCACTGGCAGAAAACAAGGATAGGAGACAGATGAATCTCCCTGGAAATGGAGTTTTAAAGTTTTGGTGCCACCGCCAAGAAGGCCTTTTCTCCTGTTTAGGTTCAAATGGTGGGGAAACCCAATACAGGGCCTCTGAAAATGACCGGAATGGAAAGGTAGGTTCATATGGGAGAAGGGAACCTTAAGGTATGCTGGCATCAAGCTGAATAGGGCTTTAAAGGTTAATACCAGCCCCTTGATTTGGGGCTGGAAGCAAATTGGGAACCAGTCTAGAGGGAATCAAGACTGGAGTGATATGGTCTCTACATCGAGACTGGAGCGATATGATCTCTAGTCAACCTTCTGGCCACAGCATTGGGTACCAATTGTAGCTTCTGGACAATCTTCAAGGTCAGCCACACTCATGCAAATTGAGAAACTCTGGTATTTAAATTATGTGATCAACTTATGTTGTGATAGCATGTCATATGCCCTGTGTGTCCCAACACAGTTGTTAAAATAGTTGAAAGGAGTCAACCAGGAATCTGTTCTAGAAGTCCTCTAATTATATTGATAGCCTTTACAGATTTCTGTAGCTGTTAAATAGGTGTTTTTTTTAAAATGGACTACATGAAATTTTCATATTTATTTTGTGCAGGGTTTTTTTGCACAATTTTCAAAAACAACAACCACAACAATAATAACACCTTTAAGAAAGTAAAGGTCAACATCATCAACCCCAATCTTGGTAAGCCTAGATGGGTCACAAGTTACTTTAGAGACCAGGGGTAGCTCGTGGTTCCATGAGCCATAGAACTAGACAGTCATAAGAAGTCGGTTTAGATAATTCTTCCTTCACTAGTCAGATGCCAGCATGCTCACCAATTGCTCTCTATCACTCTCCTACCCTCCGACTTGCAATAAATCTGCCTGTTTTGACATATTCAGGTGGAATAAGCCAGAAGTCAACAGATTTTTTTTGTTTGATACTAGAGCAATGGATATGTAAATTTTGTGCCAAATGAAATGCATGAGTCAAAATTGTTTCCTTAATACTCTTTCAGCTACCACTTAGACCATTATTGTCAATATAGTATACTACAAGGCTGAATTGGGATCTTGGAGACTAATGTTTGAATCCCACTTTGCCATAGAAGATAGTTGGGTGACCTTGGACCAGTCACACACTCCAACCAACCAACCAACTCACCCACCCACCAACCAACCCTACCAAACCTACCAAGCCCACCAAGCCCACCAAGCCACCAACCAAACCCAACCCAACCCAACCCAACCCACCCACCCACCCACCCACCCACCTACCTACCTACCTACCTACCTACCCACCCACCCACCCACCCACCTACCTACCTACCTACCTACCTACCTACCTACCTACCTACCTACCTACCTACCTACCTACCTACCTACCTACCTACCTACCTACCTACCTACCTACGACACATTCCCATGAGGCAGTCTAGCAAATGCTGTTTGTTCAACTGTTCAGGCTTTATAAACGCTTCATATGAAAAACTCATTAATCCAGAACTGTCAGGAGATGTTATGGGTTAATAGATAAAGTGTTGGATGAGGATTGAATGGTTGTCACCTTCACTCTGTGAAGCTCAATTGCTAGCTTAGCATCAGTAACTTATTTGAGAGAATTGTTATGATGATAAAGCGGGAAGATCACACATGTATCACCTTCAGCCTTTTTGGATCAAGGAAGAGATTCAACATTAGAAACAACATTTAATTTTCTGAACTGGGTCCTACAAAACCATTCTGTTGTCATTTGCAGAGTTAAGACCAGTAGGAAATGCTCCAGTTTGTTCTGCACGAGCTGGACTTCTGTATTTACTTTGGAAGCATGTCTGAGCATGCCCAGTGTCCCACATTCTGATTGGCTGTTGTTTTTGAGTGGCAGTTGCAAGCACCTGTGAGCTTGCCTGCGCCCCATGTTCTGAACAAAACTGAACAAACCAACCAACCAACAAAAAAATAAAATGACAACAACAAAACCACCCATTGGAGAAACACTCACAGCTTAGCCTGCCTTTTATATGAGAGGCCCTGGATGCTTGTCAGGGTATGCTTAATGTCTTGACCTACTTAGGGTTTCTGAGACTTCCTTCATTCCTTTTTTCTTTCTGCTTGCAACAGTAGATAACAGTGGCATCTCTGGCCTCTGCCGTGAAGGGATGGGTAACCAGACGGCCCCATATCTTTCCCTGATCCTTTCACTTTCTTCTCACTTTTCCCACTTTTCCTTTATGTAGTTGAGGGCAGGGGAGGGAGTAGACAGCAGAGATTATAAAGCTATGGGCATTTGGGGCAGGGGTGCAATGATAAGAAAGAGTAGTCTTTTTTCTATATCCATCCTATCTAACTTCCTCCAAAGAAGGTGTCTGTGGATAGAGTCAAAGGCCACACTAAGATCAAGGAAAGCATACTTTTTGTGGGGAGGGGGGGTGCTTTAGAAGAAGAAGAGTTGGATTTAAAACCCACCCTTTCTCTCCTGAAAGAGGACTCAAAGGGGCCTAAAAACTCCTTTCTCTTCCCCCCTCACAACAAAACCCTGTGAGGAGGTGGGGCTGAGAGAGCGCTGAAGAACTGTGACTAGCCCAAGGTCACCCAGCCAGCATGTGTTGGAGTGCACAAGCTACTGCAGTTCACCAGATAAGCTTCCACAGCTCAAGTGGCAGAGCGGGAAATCAAATCCGGTTCTCCAGTTTAAAGTGCACCTGCTCTTAACCACTACACCACATTGACTTTAGAACTGGCTTTGCGAAAGCCAGGATTCAGTGTTCTTTTCAATGAAGGCTACTGCATAATAAATCCCATTGTTTGTCATAGAATGAATCCTAAACCTGACAATGCTCTGCAAAAAAGAGGGGATTTTAAATGTTTTTTAAAGGATCGTTTATTATTCCTATCCAGTGTTACTCATGATTGTGAAGTTTACAAAAACAAAGAAAAATCCAACCCCCCCAAACCCAACCAACAAAAAAATAAAATAACAACAAAACCACCCACAACTCAGCCTGCCTTGTGTGTGTGTATGTGTGTGTGTGTGTGTTGTCAGTGGTGTCTTGAAAATACATGTAGGTATTATTTCTGTGCAGTATTATTCATGCTGCTCAAAATTAAAACAAACAAACAAACAGGTGTCAAAGAATGCTGAGGGTCATATGAGACCAGAGTATGGAGAAGGGATTTAATGCAAATCAGGGGCTAAAAAGCAAACCACAGCTAATCATGGAGGTAAAACAATGTACTGTCGGCTTTCTGGAATTTCCATTGCAAGGTAATTCCACACAGAATCACATCACCAACCTTACTACCAAAGTGAACCATCATAATGTGGAAACTGCCCCTTGAATGTAGAAAGTGACTGGTCCAAGATCAGCAGGTGGCCTTTGAATTTGAGTGGGGATTTGACCTTTCTTCACCCAGGTCATAGACTGACCCTTTGGGCCTTTCCCCACTTACCTTAAGCCCCACGCTACTTGAGGAGAGTAGCGCGAGGTCCCCCGGTACTCCCCACGACAGGGGTGGCGACAGTGCAGCCGCCCCGCCGCTACCGCTGTTGCACCCCCTCAGCACGTGGCATCCCTGGCGCTCTTTGTAACGGTGCCTTTTGATGACCCCGCGCAGAGTGCGGGGTCTTGGGGACGCCTGGGGGCGCACCAGGGATGCCGCGCGCTGAGAGCAGCGAGCGGCATAAGGGGGATCGAAGATAGTGGGGAAAGGCCCTTTAATCACTTTTCCAGGGTTTCCACTTGGAAGGCTGAAAGGAAAAAGAAAAAAGCTGGAATCCGTGGAATCTCGGCCTGATTCTCTGCATTTCACCAAAGTAATTCTTCACATATACATTTTGTATTCTAGAGATCCAATGTGACTCACAGTTTGCAATAATTGTTTCATGCACCCCGTGCCTTCTTCCTGTGAAGCCCATGTGAAGGTGCTATAGACAAGTCTTTGTAAATGTTGCACAGTGAGAAACAATGCAGTGCTAGAATTCTTTATTTCCCCTCTGTTTACACATCTGTCACCAGCCTCCCCCACCCCCAACTGTTATTTATAGTGCTGGAAAGATTCTGGTACAAACTCTGGTCCGCTGTACACAAATATGTTTGACAATGTGCCTGTGAATCCATTAGGACAGTTGTCAAACTTTGTACTTCTAGAGAGCCCTTTCCAGCTGTATGCGCATACTAAGAATGTTCTCAGCTAAGTGCCAGCAGAAAGTGGAGGTGAGTATGTGCATTTATTGCTGTTTCACTTTCACTGAATACAACTCATTGCTTTTTTTTGTTTTATTTTATTTCTATAAATATAGCCCTTTTTGTTATTACTTTCAGTTTTGTTTCCATTAGTTTCCATGGGAACAAATTTCCATTCTGGCAGTAACTTTTTTTTTCTTTTGGTCTTCCATTCAGCTGGGAGGGAATTTTTAGATCTCTCCTCCCTTCTTCTTCTTTGCCCTCCCCCAATCGCCACTTAAAAAAATTATTTTACAGGACACTTTCTTACCCACTCCCTCCCCCTCCAAAATAACACTGCTCATTTCAAGATATATACACTACTGACAATATGCTGTCTGGATTCATGGGAGAGAAGCATATAGCCTTTGTCTCTGCTGCCTACCTAATGTGCATGCAAGCAGAACATTGTGAAATGACGAAACCAAGGCCATTCCTTATATAAAAATGAAGACTTCCCCTAGCTAATTAGAAAAACCCTCTGTTTCTTCTCTCCAAATTCCTATAAATGTTTTTGTTAAGTATGCTGAAGTACCTAGAAATGTTGCTTCATGAGTGGGTAATGCATATGGCAGGTGACCCTAATTGCAGTGGGCAGAGGCTTATCGGGGGGGAAATGGCAGCCGGAGACAACTTCTTCTCTGAGTGTCACCCCCCACTCACCCAGGGGTGGGGTTCGAAGGCATGGGCCCAACCGGCGAGTCCTGCCCCCACCTCCGTGCAGGCTGGCTTTCAAAAGCTGGCTTTCAAAAGCTGGCCTTCACAGTGGTCAGGGTGGGGGGCAGGGTTGGTGGCAGCGGGCAGCCCAGGCGGACACCACGGCCACCCACCCCTGAGCCCCAGCCCCACTGAAGGCTGGCTCCTGAGGTGAGGCTTGGTGGTATGTGGCTGGGACGCATGCCATTTGGTCACATGACAGAAAGGCATGCGCCTGGGGACATGGGTATCCCCATGTCCCTAGGGTGGTATGCTCCTGGCAGTGGGAACCAATGCAGTTATGATGGCTGCAAGCTATCAGAATGCCAGAAGATGGCAGTTTCAGCTGGAATTGTGTCCTAAGATTGCTTCTTTTTTTCAGTTGCTCAGGTACACAATGAGGGTCATCTTGGGTAAACAAAGCATAACTTTATTCAGGACAAACAAAGCAAGCACAAGGCCTACCAGAGTCCTTCACAGAATCTTTCTTAGCCAGCTGATCCAGAGCCATAAGTAAAGCCTGGGCTTGAAGCATTCCAGATTCTGGTACCACTAAATTAACAAAAAGGATTTCTAAATTTTGTAGCTTTTTAGTTTTAGTTTTTCAAATTGTTTTGAGTCCTATTTCATAGGAGGAAAGTGGGATGAACATATTTAAAATAAGCATAAATAAGTAGGAAACATCATGATCTGAGCCCAGCCTTTGGCTGGGTTGGGTGGGGTAGAAACTAAATATAAGTTTAAAAAGTAAAGATATTAAGATTCTTTGATGTCCTCAAAAGTCCACACATATTTTGCTCAAACCAGTGCCTCCAAATACGTATGGAATATTTGAGATGGAATTGGATGACAATTATTTTTCCCTATTTTTTCCCCATGTGTTTTCAAAAGTTCCAGAAACATTACATCTTTAATGCCATCATACATCTTTAAAGAAACACAGCACGCACACGCACACACACACACACTGACATTTTCTCTTCTTTGTCTTAGATATGTGTGTTTTCCTTTTGAAATTGCCATCCGAGGGTGTGAGATATTCATCCATCTGCCACAATCGTTCATTCATGCTACAGTTTTCCTGCATTGTGAACATCTGTCTTCTACTGTCCTTTTCAAGGGATGGAAGGATCTCTCACATCATTCTTGGTTAAGACATCAATAAAGTAGGTCAGATGTTGTTTGCATTTGGATGAAAGTAACAAAGTGAGACTATTGCCAGATTTAGTTCTTCACAGAAGTGTTTCCACATTGTCTGATCTTATGTATTCTGATGAAGCACACGCAACTCTGTGTCAAGATGGGCAAATCTGAAAGAATGTTCCATTGCATTAACAACTTGTAGGCTCCATGGTTATGACACCATGAGTTAACAAAGAAAATACTTGCCTTTCTAAAGAAATGCCATGTCTTTCAGATTTTGGTATTCATATCATAGTTACCAGAAGAATGCATGATGTATCCTGATTTCAATATATGCAATCGTTGTTTTTGTGTGAATAAGGCAATGTTTATATTTTCTAGCTTTGATACGTGCTAACGTGGGCCCTTTCTGAACAAACTTTTTAAAATGTTTCCTCCTTAAGAGTTCCATCTTCTTTTATTCATTCATTCATTCATTCATTCATTCATTCATTCATTCATTCATTCATTCATTCATTCATTCATTCATTCATTCATTCATTTATAATTGGTTTTATATACCGCCCCTCCCCCGAAGGGCTCTGGGCGGTGAACAACACAATAAAACAATAGTTACAATAAAAACCCCATTAAAACAACAATCAAATAATGTTATATTGGCATCCAATCATAAAAACAGAACTTCATAGATCCACCCTGGAAAATAAAACAGAGAAGCGGAGAACCCAGAATGTAAGGAAAAGGAGGGGGGAAGGGGAGGGGGCATCAGCGGCCGGCCCCTCCAAACGCCCGGTGGAACAATTCGGTCTTACAGGCCCTGCGGAACTCTCCAAGATCCCGCAGGGCCCGGATAGTTGGTGGTAGCGTGTACCACCAGGTTGGTGGTAGCGTGTTCCACCATTTTAACTCCAAAACGTTTTATTTGCAGTTTCAAAATATTTTGAATGAATCCCCTTCTAAAACGATTCTCTAGTTGAAATGTTTTGAAAATGTCTTCTGTTGCTTGTGTGATTTTTTTTACTGCATCTTCCATGTTTTTCTGCATCCTCCTCAGTGCCATATTCTGAGCTCCCTCGGTTCCCCATTGCTTGTTTACTTTTAAAAATTCTGTTTTTTTAATGGGGGGAGCTAATCTTCCATGCTTCAAGTATATGAAGAATTGAGAAATGTGGCAAGAAGCTTTACAGCACTGAAGCATTGATTCAACAAAAACGCAAAAGTAAAAAAAAAGAGAGAAACATCACGAAACTGGACAGGAATCCTTATGAGGGGGTGAGTACAGAAATTCATTGTGATAAAGGCCATTTCCACATGGCCACGCTGTGGGGTTTGTTTGTTTGTTTGTTTGTTTGTTTGTTTGTTTATTTTATTAGACTTTCATACCGCCCCATCCCCGAAGGGCTCTGGGCGGTGCACAACATATAAAATACAATATAAAATAAGTAAGCATTTAAGGCAGCGATAAAGATTTTTTTCAGTTCCTATTCCAGTTATAAAAACTCAGCAAATTAAAGTGGCATCCAGCATTCCAGTAATAAAAAATCCCTCCCCCCCCAGAGAGGGAGGCATGGCAAGTCTCGTTGGATGGCAGGTGGCCCAGTTGTCAAGGGCTGAAGGAAGGGGGCACTATTAGCGGCTGGTTCCTCCAAAGGCCCGGTGGAACAGCTCCGTCTTACAGGCCCTGCGGAACTCCCCAAGGTCCCGCAGGGCCCGGACAGCTGGAGGAAGAGCGTTCCACCAGGCCGGGGCCAGGGCCATAAAGGTCCTGACCCGTGTGGAGGCCAGCCACATCACTGAAGGGCCAGGGACCACCAGTAAATTGGCCGATCAGTAAATTGGCCGATCAGTAAATTGGCCGACCAGTAAATTGGCCGACCAGTAAATTGGCCGATCAGAGAGGCCGTGTAGGGACACATGGGTTGATGTGGTCTCTAAGATACGACACCGATGCACCCCCCCCCCGAGACCGTTCACACGAACAGTCCTGGTAGGGGTGGGGAAGACGGCGCAGCCTGTGCAGAGGCTGCATTTCCCCCTGAATGCCTTACCGTCCCCTCCAGCCTTCTGGTGCGTTGCACAGGCCAGGGGACATGCCCCTCCTGCCCTGTGCAACAGTTCTGGAGTAGCAGGGCAGGAGGGTATGTCCCCTGGCCTGTGCAATGTGCTGGAAGGCCGGAGGGGACAGTAAGGCGTTCAGGAAAGGGGGGAAATGGTGCATTCCAGCCGCTGCTGTTTGCACGGCAGCGGTTGGAAGACGCTGCTTCTGAAAGACCACACTCAGAGAGCGAGGTTCAAAAGCAGAGTCTTCGCGCCGCTGGGGGGGAGCAAGGGCGGTGCTGCTGCAATTCAGCAGCACCTCCCATGCGAACAGCTCCCTAGGGACGGCATTTTTGCCATCCCTAGGATGCTGTTTACGGCCCATGAGGAAAGGGCGAAAGAGAGGATGTGTTGAAAACCTTTTCCAAATGTTTTTTTGGTGATTTGTGCAGAAAGGGCCACATACTGTTCGATAACTGCGTTTCTGATCTCAGGAACGGAACCTGGACAGTACGCCATTACCTTATTCACACAAAATGGTAACCAAGCATATTGATGATGGAAAGTGCATTATTTTTGCATGTGTGGAAAGGGCCTTCATCTAACATCTAAAATTACACAAGCGCACTGCTGAGTAGGTCACAGATGTGAAGACTTGGTTAACCACGCAAGTGGTATATAGTAAGTAAGTATATAGAGCCAGTACCTTGACTAGAAATATAGACGTTTCTGAGAAATATTCACATGGACCTTGATACAGTCTTTATTTAGTAAAGTGATGCCTTGGCAGTACATCTTCAGACCATAGTTAATACACTTTTTAAAACAAAACATAAAACACATAGAAACATAACATGACAAGGTTAAGCTAGAATGCTTCTTTTCAATATGCTGGTTTTCTAAGGGCAGGGATTTTTGTATGGAGGAATATTTGGTCCCGTGAGTCTGACCTGCATTCTGAATTTGTGCAACCCAGAAAAGATTTAACCTTTCAATGGGAACAAGGCTGGAATTTAGAATGATTTATTTTACCATGTCTGGAAGACAGATACCCTTATCAGTGATGGCGAACCTTTTCGAGACTGAGTGCCCAAATTGCAACCCAAAACCCACTTATTTATCGCAAAGTGCCAACATGGCAATTTAACCTGAATACTGAGGTTTTAGTTTAGAAAAAATGGTTGGCTCAAAGGCACATGTTACTTGGGAGTAAGCTTGGTTGTAGTCGGTGGCTTTGCTTTGAAGCAACCGTACAACTTTTCCAACGGATGAATCATGACCCTCAGAGGGTTTACTCAGAAGCAAGCCCCATTGCCAGCATCTGAGTTATCCGAGCCAGCATCCCAGGTAAAGGATCGTGCTTTAGTTCTTCACATGAAAATCAGTGGGCTTTAACAGCGCTTAACAGGGTTACCTACATTGCTTCCACAAAACTAGGTCTTAGGTTTAATGCTAATAATCGAGCCCAGCAGCCCAGGTTAGCTTAGATCATGTGTGGGGGGGCACTCTGAGTGCCACCTCTGGCACCCGTGCCATAGGTTCGCCACCACTGCCCTTATGATCGAACAGCCAAGTAGGAACCTTCTCCCTCCCCCCCCCCAATATGCCATTCCTACTTAAAATTCAACCAACTGGAGACTTCAAAAATATTTTTTTTTAATTTGCCATCATTATTCTTCATGGGCGGGGGGTAAATGATGTCATTGTACCACCCTGTTGATTAGAAAAGTTTTCTCAGACATAGGTTCTGAGGTATCCAGGATTAAAAATACGTCACACAGATGCTAACACACACCCCCTTCAAAAAGAATGTTCTGGATCAAAGGTGCAACGAGGGGAGAGAATGATAAATGATATTTAATCAGCAGCACCTTAACTCTACACTAGGAGGATGAGCGTGTGTGTTTTAAGGGAGCCATCAGATCTGTATCTTTGGATAAATCTTCAGTTCTGGCTAATCAATGAGAATAGATGAAACACGTATGCTGATCAAAGTTCTTTTAAACACATTAAACATGATTCTGATCTCATTAAGTGTTAAGGGGGGAAAAAACCTATTTTCAGCATGTTTAAAAGAGTAATATGTGTGAGAGAAGAGCCTTCTGAAAACCAGAGCAAATGAGAGAGTCAAATGGTTTATAAAAATGGAGGAGGAGAGCATGGAGTGGGGAGGAAAGAAAGCAAAAATGTCTTTTCTGGGTGATTTACCAGAATTTGAACTTTTAAAAGATCCTTTGATCTCACAGGAGACGGGTCTTGCTAAATATTCCTGACTAAATTCTGAACTGATAGGAAGGGCAATTATGCGAGTTACGTGATTTACAGCTTCAGAAGATGCCACAGACAAAACTACTGAGGCAAAGTAAGGAGGAATCAGAGAACTGAACTGAAATATCCAATTACCTAGGAATGTACAGATCCATGTCTGAGGCACTGGGCCTACAGATTGCCCTTCTGAACCACGTGGAAGCAAATATTACAGCTAATGTCATAGAATTTGTAGTAAAATGGATAGTGAAAAGTGAACTGGAACCTGATCATGAGTTACAGGAAAACTCCACACCCTGGACCGTTCTCTTTTCTTGCTTTCAGTTTCTGCATCAGTAAGAATTTATAAGCAATAAAGAAGTTGAGTTACATTCTACAACTCACGTGAAAACAGAGATTTATTCAGTTACCACAGTGAGATCACAAAATTGGTGACGAGGATACATAGCATGGCCTCATACGGAAAAAATTGAGGAACTTAATCTAGAATAGGAGGGCTGGCGGCGATATATTAAAAGGCTGGGCCACTATTTTCTGGTTAATGAGATCACAGATGCTGCTAAACAGAAAGCAACATTTCTCAGTGTCTGTAGCATTGGCTCCCAGTTGAATTCCGAATCATCTTCAAGATCTGGGTTTTGACCTTCAAGGCCTTACGCGGCCTGGGACCCTTGTACCTTCAGGACTGCATTACCCCATACGTCCCAGCTCAACCTCTGCGTTCAGCAGTGGCCAATTTACTGGAGATCCCTGGCCCCTCAATGATGCGGCTGGCCTCCACTAGGGCCAGGGCCTTTACGGCTCTGGCCCCTGCCTGGTGGAACACTCTCCCTCCAGCTGTCCGGGCCCTGCGGGACCTTGGGCCTGTAAGACTGAGTTGTTCCACCGGGCCTTTGGAGAAACCAGCCACTGAGTGTGCCCCCCCAGTCCATGGGTCCCCAATGACATCGGGACCCACTATTGGGACATATGGGGTTCTAATGCCATCAAGACCATTTGCCCTTCCCTCCTTCTAAGAGGATTAGGTCAGGTGGGATGCCATTTTAGGATACAACTCCTGTTTTATTATATTTATGGAAGTCTGATTTGATGATTTTATGTGTGGTTTTTATGCTGTACACCACCCAGAGCCCTTCGGGGATGGGGTGGTATATTAAATAAAGTAAATAAATAAATAAAATAAAAATAGTGGCCAAACCTATTCTCTTTTGTGGCCTGTCGCATCCCGAGAAATCGGGAGACAAAAGTTTAACAGATCTGTGTAAGGTTTTGACTGAACATTACACTCTTCAATCTAATATCATTGTGAACCATTTTACATTTGTAATGGAATGAGGAAAGAAGGAGCATTTACATTAGGCTATATAGCAGAGCTTAAAAAAACCCTTAAAGAACACTGCTTATTTGGAAATGTCTTGGAGGGTATGTTGAGAGATAGATTGGCATGTGGAGTGCAGGATGAGAAAAGTCAAAGGCAGCTATTGGCCTTTTGTGCACTTACTGCTTGCAGTGTGCCTGTTTGCTTCATAGTGTTACCGTGCTGCCTGGGTAACTTTTATTCTCCCTGATCCGCCAGCTCTCAGCAGCTCAGAGGAACAGAAACAGGACCCAACACAGCGAGAATAGTGAAAATATAAATGAGTTTATTGAGATGCTGACCTACGTGTCAGCACCTCCACACCACGGCAGCTGCAGCTGCCTAGCAGCTTTACAACAACTTTTATACACATTCTCCCGCCCGGGAATCCGGGAGGGTACAGGACAACCTACAATCATTCATTCACAAATACATAAGAACCAATTAGAGTCCGGCGGGCAGTCCCTTCTTGAATTTCGTGGCAGAAGCAGGGTGAGGCGATGACGTAGGCACAGGCGGGGAAAAACACAAAAGAGTCCTTTGGGTGCTTGGGGCCAGGAAACGAAACCTAACGACGATGGCACCCTTCTCTGCCTGCTGGTGGGATTAAGGCAGATGGATGTGCTTCTTCCGGGGTCCCTTTTGTCAAACGTCCATTCATGGTTTTTGCAAATGAAAGGGACATGCCCAGGTGGAGCAGGGGTGGATTCCTGCCTTGAGCAAAGGAGGTTCCATGCAGATACAAATACAAAATACAACTGTAATTCCTACATTCTACCTAGTACAACTTGTTCCTATCTAACTTATAAAGAAATAAAACATAATTTCACCTTTATTAAACAACAAGATCAGAAATGGAATAATTCATTTCTGACTCCGCTATCAATAGTGTGGTTTCCCCAGGCTTTTCTGTTTTAGCTGCCCCAGTACAACCTGCCATTTTCTCTATCTGCTGCTTCTTTTTCAGTTCCGCGCAACCTTTGGGGAGATTGCCTGCTGCTTTATCTATTTTTTGTGGGGCCATCTTGGGACTATCACCAATGCAATAAACCATGTCAGTTTCATGAGTCTATTGCATTCTTGATAGACCTGCAGCTCAATAACTTTTTTTTTTTTAAAAAAGCAGCCCTTTTCGATTCTGGCTGTTAGAGCAGTTGTGTGAGTGGGGGAAGGCGGGAAGGAACTGGAAATCTGAAGAAAGCGCAACACATCCTAATTCCTTTCACCTTGCCTAAGACATAAAGGAAAAGTTGCACTTTGCCCTGTTTCATAATCTGCTGAGCTTCTCTGACCAGAGAATGCGGTGGCTTCTGAAGAGGTCAAAATGAGTGCATAAGAACATAAGAAAGAGCCTGCTGGATCAGACCAGAGTCCATCTAGTCCAGCACTCTGCTACTCGCAGTGGCCCACCAGATGCCTTTGGAAGCTCACAAGCAGCATGTGAAAGCAACAGCCTTCTGCTAGTGCTGCTCCTGAGCAGTGGCGTATCTGCCTAGGGAAAAGGGGTATCCAGAAAGGCGCCACTCTTCTGGTCACATGGCGGGCGCAAAATCAGCCCCCCACGTGACCAGGAAGTCCTGCTGTCTCGTCCGAGGCATGCAAAAACAATGAGGCAGCAGGAAGTCCTCCAAGCACCCTCAATCCCACCCTGGACTCCTCCCTCCCTTCCTTCCCCCCTGCCAGCTGGGCTCCCAGCCGGCAGCCTGCAGTCTCTTCTGACCTCCCCTCCAGACAAGCCAGAAGAGACTGCAGTCCTGTCCAAGCCAAGTTAGTTGCCATCACCACCTCCTGTGGCAGCATATTCCAAACACCAATTACATGTTGCATGAAGAAATGTTTTCTTTTATTAGTACCAATTTCCCCCCTTCCCCCCAGCATTTTCAATGCATGATCGAGAATCCAACCCAAAGGGAAGTGTGCTTAATGTGAGGCAGCCCACAAGTGCAAAGAAGGCCACTGTTAGAAGGGAGCCTCACTTGGGCCAACACTGTAGAACTGGCCATGGAGGCCGCAATAAAAAATGTTAAGGGATTACACCTTGACAACAAGAAATTAAGGTAAACTGTTAAAATAAAATACAAAGCCAAAAGCAAACAACTTCAGCTGTAGAGGGATGTTTCAGGTGGGAAGGAAGTCACCCTGCCTTGGGTGGATTTCGCACAGGATGAATACAACAACTTTAGCATGTTATAAATAGCATTTTTGGGGAGAACTTCACACAGCTCTCTTTCCCAAAATGACTTGTATTGTTATATTCTTCTCAATCAGGTTTTTTTTTAAAAAAAAATAGCTGAACTTGTGATCTTTTCCCACCAAACTGGGTTGAAGATGATTCTTGCCTGCTGAGCAAACGCAAGCAAGCAGGAAATGCTTTATTTTTTCCACACCTAAACTTCTTCCTTTCATTTCTGCCACTTGCTCTCACCATTTTGGTTACTGCAGCAGATTCTCTGTGAAGATTCCCAGTGGAGGTTTTCTCTGCTTGCAGCTCATCCATTGGCTATTTCACTGTAAAAACTAGATGAAGAGAGTTTGTTTTTCCTAGCAATCTCATGCACATGTTTTTTTTTCCTTTTTTTTGAGGGGGATGTCGGAGAAGGTATGGTGACACAAATATGCACAAATTGCAGTTTCTCCATTTGTGTCATTGTAACTTTGCAGACGAAACAAAACAACGAAACACAATACATGTATCGGATCACGAGGCAAAACGAACTTTATTCATCTACATTCTAAAGTGAAATAGCAAATGGATGAGCTGCAAGCAGTAAGCCACTGTGGGGAATTTTAACAAATAATCTGCAGCAGCACACAAAATGAGAAGAGCTCTCAGCAAGCAAGGGAGGAAAATCCTGGCTGGCTGGCAAGGCTTGTGTTCTCCCATGCTGAGGAAACACAAAATGTCAAAACTGATATTTTCATAATATTCAAGACATTACATTTATGCTGTGCTGAATCTACCTTGGTTCCTCAACGTAAAGGATCCCAGAGCCATAAATGTTTTTGTATAGAGACTCACATGAAGATACTCACATCCTCCTAAATACAAAAGAAAGAATCTGGAAACTTTCTGCTGATTTCCTTACTGGCAATTAATTCTGGGATAGTCACCCGAAATATCCAGGTTCCCTCAGGATCTCCTCAAGCCGAACCATGAAACACAGATCAGTCCCGTTTTTGGTGCTCCCCCCCCGCCCCATCATAGGATTTTCCTGCTTGTGTATGCACCTTTTTTTGGGGGGGGGGGAAACTCCAATGGGAGCTATTAGGAGATGACGGCTACACATTTGAGGGTCCATAACTTTGGCCCCCATGAACCAAACTTCACCAAACCTGGTTGGTGTCATCAGGAGGGTCTCCTACAGATACTCTGAAATTTTGGTGCTGCTAGCTTAACAATTGCACCCCTGACAGCAGGCACACACACACCCCCAAGGGGCAGGGCTAGATGTCTTCACTAGAAACATGTTGCAGTGAGGATGTTGGAATCTGGATGAAAAGGTGCCGATTCTTTTGAAACATGGTTGTATCTAGATTAAATTTTCAGTGGGAATTCAGCCTCTATTTGGAAGAGGCAGAAAGAGAAGAAGGCCTTGTCTATGCAGTGTATTCTGTGAAGGCAAAAAGAGCAGAACCCTACTCAGTCACTATGGAACTGGATAATGAATCTGCATGCATGGAGCTACATGTACAGGAGCTTCAGTGACAGTGATTAATTAAAAGATTTCTCAGCAGAGCAAAGTAGGCCTCAAGGCCCTGGCAAGGCAAAAGTAAAATTGCAGACCTCCACTGCGGAAAATATTCCAGTAGTAGGGTCAGTATGGACCCTGAGGAATTACAAAGGGCAACAGCAAGATTTACAGGCGATAGTAATAAAGGGTGATAGACCCAATTTACCGGACAAGAACTAGGTGTTAGAACTGAGATTAGACTGGGAAGAAATATATGAACGGGATCTGAAGGGAATACCAGCAATGCAAAAAGTACCGAGTGTTCATCCTGCATTTTCCAACAAGGACTGGAGACCTTAAAACACATTTAATCAAAGTTATATATCAAATAGGGGAGTCAGCCAAAGTATGTTAAATCTGGGCCTGTTCCATATGCTCTCTGACACAAGACTGAAGCTGAACTGGACAGGCTGATGGAGAAAGGCAACATTTCTCCTGTGCAGTTTTCAGAATGGGCATTTGCAGTAGTCTTTGTGGCAAAACCTGATGAAAACATTTGCATTTGCAGGGACAACAAAGTGACAGTAAATCAAGCCTCTGAATGAGAGCCAGTGTGGTGTAGTGGTTAAGACCAGGTGAACTCTAATCTGTAGGAACTGGGTTTGATTCCCCTCTCTGCCCTTGAGCTGTGGAGGCTTATCTGGGGAATTCAGATTAGCTTGTACACTCCCACACACGCCAGCTGGGTGACCTCAATGGAGCTCTCTCAGCCCCACCTACCTCACAGGGTGTTTGTTGTGTGGGGGGAAGGGAAAGGAGTTTGTAAGCCCCTTTGAGTCTCCTACAGGAGATAAAAGGGGGATATAAATCCAACCCTCCTCCTCCTCCTCCTCCTCCTCCTCCTCCTCCTCCTCCTCCTCCTCCTCCTCCTCCTCCACCTCCTCCTCCTCCTCCTCCTCCTCCTCCTCCTCCTCCTCCTCCTCCTCCTCCTCCTCCTCCTCCTCCTCCTCCTCCTCCTTCTTCTTCTTCTTCTTCTTCTTCTTCTTCTTCTTCTTCTTCTTCTTCCTCTTCTTCTTCCTCCTCCTCCTCCTCAGGCTCAAAAAGGTTGGGTATCCCTGTAATAGGGCAAATGTTAAAATCCCCACTTAGGTTCAAATCCATAGGCAAAGATGAATGGTCTTAAAAAGTCACTTTCTCACATCCCAATCTCCATCACAGCATTGCTGTACAAATAGTAGAAAGGAGAGCTATGCATGTCACTGTGATCTCCTTGGAGGAACAGTGGGATCCGAATGCAATATAAGAGGAGCGATTTTAATATATTCCCTTTTGCTGAATCACATATGAATTTTCACCTGCTTAGATACCTCACGTTCCCGAGGATTACCTCACTGGAAAGTCCCGTTGATGGATTGCGCCGCCTGAAACAATTGTCATCTGCCTGCAGCTTTGCAGATATGAACCGTTTCATAAATGTCACTTCATGCCGCACCATTATTATATTTAGATTTGATCTATTTGTCCTTGCTGGCTGGGCTTTACCCACAGTCACTTTGACTGATGAATAAGCTACACAGGCTATTTCCCTACAACTGTATGTAGCTTTGTAGAACGTTGGCCCCAACACCTAATTTCACTTCTGAGATAATACCGACTTGAATTTCCCATGCAGTTTGACACACCTTGCTGAAGACGAAATGTGTTTCTTTTAGCTACCGATACGCTTGGTCTTGACAGACTACAAATCACTTTGCTGTCTCTGTGTCCTGTTTGGCTTTTGTACTTCATTATTCCCAGCTTCTATTACATATGCCAATCTGATATTGTCTCAAATGACTGGGGAGATTTAGAGGGATGGCTCTGACTCATTTGCTTATCATGACCTGAAAATGTATTTACAGAACACATTCCTAATAATAATAATAAAAAATCAGTGACATTTGTTAAGCTTTTTTAATGTCATGAGAATTTTGAGCTGCCGCCTGACTTTTCTGTCCCCCAAAGGCAAGTGGGAAAAATGGTTTTTGGGGTCAGAGCAAAGTTTGCATTCGAACTGCTATCACACCCTGTGGGACAGCCCCCCTTCTTTAGCTGCTTTCCAGAACACCTTTAATACCCAGTGCTAATGTCCCAATATTTCTTAGACAGCTTAGATATTCCTGAGTTGTAACTCTTTCCTTCTCTCAAGAAAGGCTGTCAGCCTCCAGGTGGTGCCTGGATATCTAAAACAAACGAGAAGGGGGAAACTTAACCCTAAGACAACATAATTAAGTACTGAAAGGTCACAAACAAATAGACATCCATCCATCCATCCATCCATCCATCCATCCATCCATCCATCCATCCATCCATCCATCCATCCATCCATCCATCCATCCATCCATCCATCCATCCATCCATCCATCCATCCATCCATCCATCCATCCATCCATCCATCCATCCATCCATCCATCCATCCATCCATCCATCCATCCATCCATCCATCCATCCATCCATCCATCCATCCATCCATCACTAGTTAAAAACAAGCACACAAATGAAAAGCTTAATAGATTACATTACATTCTACACACATAAACAACACAATTAGACATTTAAAAAATCAAGTTTTCAATTCTGGCCAAACACGGTTCGATCAAATGTCCTTCCTCATTGGTCAAAAAAACTAAACAGGTCTAAGTTCCAAACATTAAATATTACTTTTAAAAGATCTTTATGACTGTTGTGAAATGTATAGTAGCCTTAATCATAGATAACACCAGGTCTTCTGGATATATTATAGGCTTCAATCAGATGTTGATGTATTTTGATGCAGTGCACATCTTTCTCATGGAAGAAGTAATGTTATATTTCAACCTGCTGAAGATAAATATAATGTAATGTCGTAGTCATAAGGATCCCAGCACAAGGTCTGGAACAAGCATTAAGTGAATACAAAAATGTATATAGTTATATAGTTTATATAACATTTATATAGTTTTTATAATTGATAATTTCTTTTGGCCCTAAATGTGAATTTGATGCCTGGAGATCTCCTGGAATGATAACTTATGTGCAGGCTAGACAGATCAGTTCTCCTGAAGAAAATGGTTGCTTTGAAGTGTGGAGTCTATCATATATCCTTGCTGAGTCTCTCCCTTCCCCAAACTTCACCCTCTCTAGGCTTTGCAGGCCTTTTCCAATCCAGAGTTGGTAACCCTCCTTAAAAGTATGGAGTCCCAATTGTTAAGTACTACTTCTCAAACAGCCTTTGATCAAAAAAAATGAAGGACATAGATAATGAAGTAAAATCATTCAAAGAAAGAAATACTAGAGTATAAGAACAAAAAGCTGAAAAGGGATCAGAGAGATTATGAACAAAACAAAATTTATAAGTGAAAGTTTGAAAATAAACCTCAGCCAGTTCAGAAGAAAGTTACTTGGAAAGATGGCTATACCTCCTCGGAAGGAGGGGACACAGATAGAGATGATGTTACGTCTGAGGAAGAAATTGATTACAATACTCAAGCTCATGGAAGGTTCAGAGATAATGAACCAAAGGAACGGAGAGAGTACAGATGAGGAAATAGGCAGCGAAATCCCCCTGCTTTTTTTTCACCCAGCTTGGCGGAACAGGAAAACAAGATAATGATAAATTTATCCTCCCGTATACTAACTGCAGAGGAAACACGAGTTCTGAATTTAGGCTTGGACTATGTGCCTACTCCCACTTATGCTAGCTACCAGACATGTATGAAGTCTATAAACTGATTAGATATGTAATATTAAAGGCATTTTTTGGAGAAAAAGATCAGCATCAGTCTTATCTTTTGGAGTTGGCTAGATTTACAGGAAAATCATCATTTATTCCTAATATCTCAAATGATGCTATTTCAACGTTTGAGATTGATACATAAAGATATAACAATGGAAATTGCCGCAAAATATAAGACCTGCCCTCTAAATAATTTGGCATATACTGAGAGGAAAGTTTTGAGGAATTGAAGCAAGATGATACAATTGTAATAAAAGAAGCCGACAAGGGCAGTGGAATTGTTTTACAAGATAGAACAGATTAAGTGGCAGAAATACAGAGGCAGTTATCAGACATCAAATTCTATATGGAGATTCCACAAGATCCAACTAAACATATTGTCTCGATAAAAACAGCCACAGATGAGGCGGTCCAATATGGATAAATTTCACAACAAAATGCAACCTTCCTTGTGAATCCATATCCTCGAGTACCGATTTTTTACACGCTCCCTAAAATACATAAAACAGGACACCCCCCTCCAGGACGGCCAATAGTGTCCGCTTCTTCCTCTATTTTAGAACCATTGGCAATATTCATTGACAATTTTTTGCAACCATTCGTTCGAAATATGCCATCTTACATACAGGATACAGCCCATTTGATTAGAGATCTAGAACGAAAAATGTGCCCTCCTGGTTCATTATTAATAACGGCCGATGTCACCTCGTTATACACTATTTTTTTTAGATAAAACAAGAGAAGTGGTATATAATCTGCTTGAAAATAGAAAAAAAATAAAAATCCACCACTTCTTAATTAGCTTACTGGACATTATCTTTGAACATAGTTATTTCCAATTTGACAACACATTTTATATTCAGAAGAATGGCTTAAGCATGGGGTCCTCGTTGGCTCCCAGTTGCACCAATTTATAAATGTGGGAGTTTGAATCTAAATTGATTATGCATGATAACAACCCATTTTGGAAAAATATTATTTATTATAAAGGATATATTGATGATCTTTTACTGATTATGAGTCCAAATAGTGATTTTGAAAGGTTCCTGACTTGGCTGAATGGTTTAGAAGTTTCCATACAATTTACTGGTACTAGTAATACATCAGAGAACGTTTTTTTAGATACGATGATTTATTTTAATACTGAACATCGAATAATGTTTGCACCATTTCATAAACCTGTTCAAAAGAATATGGCATTACATTATAACTCGAATCACCCACAACACCTACTTGACAACTTACCTTACAGCCAATTGGTAAGGACAAAACGGAACTCCTCAGACAAAACTACATTCCAAGTGGAAGCTAATAAGGTATTAAATAATTCAAAAAACAGAGGTTATCCCCCCCCCCCCATATTCTTCATAAGCAATGACTAGGATCTCAAAAAAACCTAGGGCGCGGCTTCTTGAATATTGACGTAGACCCAAGAACACCAGAATTATGTGGCCGATTGACTATACTTCTAACGCAGTAAGTTTGAAAAGGATAATTACCAAACATTGGCATATTATAGCTCACATACCAGGTGTCCTTTACCCCCATTGGTGGCTTTTCGCCGGACTCAGAATATAAGACAGTCCCTAATTAGGGCAGATGTTAGAAAAAGGGGCAGGTTTACACCTACCACCACTGGACATTTTAAATGCGGCAGTTGCAGCATATGTAGTATGTCCCTTTATACTAAGGAAATAAAGGATCAAACGCACCAAAATCGTGTTTGGAAAATATCGCATTTTTCCACGTGTACTACTAAACAATGTGTCTATCTTCTAATATGCCCCTGTCAGATGCCTTATGTGGGGATGACCACAAGATGTCTGAAACAAAGACTCTATGAGCATATCAGTGCAGTGCTAAAAAAGAGGATGCCCCTCTGACAAAACATTTTGTTGAAAAAAATCACTCTGAAAGGGACTTCAGATTTTTAGTGATGTATAAATATATGGGTGGATCAAATGAAATGGTGAATATTAAAAGGATTTTGTTACAGAAGGAAGCCAGATGGATCCATTTGCTCGACAGTCGCCGTGTAGGACTTAATAGGGAATTAGATATCAGCTGCTATTTATAACTCGATACACCTGTGACCGAGATAGAGTCTCTTGTGAAGATATTAAACCAGAGCTATAGTGTCATTTGTCCCATCGTAAGATTGGGTATAACTCTATTACATGAATGTAAGTTCTAAGTAATATATTGTTGTTCTTACTACTATATTATATTATATATTTATAATTTTTTAAAAAAATCTATCACCAGTGTGAGCTCATTGTGAGCTTTAGCTTTTCTGACATTCTCCCTACATATATTGGCAATTTGCTTGAATTCCTCTTTAGTAATTCCCTCCCCTTTTCCATTTCATGTACATATCCCTTTTAGCCTTAGCTCACTTGAGAGTTCTTTAGACATCCATCCTGGTTTCTTTAGAACCTTCTCACTTTTAAGAAACTCCCATCCATCTTGTGCTCTCTTCTCTTTTAGTATTCTTAACCATGGGAACACACCCAGTAGTTTCTTTACTGAAATCAGCTTTCTTAAAGTCTGTTTATGGAATCAGGGTATGGAATCAGGGTATGGACATTGTCCAGTTCTTTATGAAGTCAGAGCTCGGTGTGCCTCGGAAGGGGGCAAGGAAGACATCTCAACAGCTTGAGCCAACCTTTGTAAAATTAGGTGTCCGCATCTAAGCAATTCTATTCCAAGGCACTTTTCCCCTTTTAATTTAATTCTATTCCAAGGCATTTTCCCCCTTTAATTTAATGTAATTGATTTATTTATAGGCATAGGCCAATAATAAAACATGGAAATACAAATTCCACAATAACAAAACAAAGAACCCTCCAAGAAAACCAATAAAATTATTCACAATTTATAATTATAAAAGTAAAAGTAAATATTATGAACCATTAAAATGTAAAGGTGAGATTATTTAAGGTCAAAAACATTTCTAAGGCTCATTCTGCACGGGCCGAATAATGCACTTTCAAACTGCTTTCAGTGCTCTTTGAAGCTGTGCGGAATAGAACATAAGAACAGTAGAACATAAGAACATAAGAACAAGCCAGCTGGATCAGACCAAAGTCCATCTAGTCCAGCTCTCTGCTACTCGCAGTGGCCCACCAGGTGCCTTTGGGAGCTCACATGTAGGATGTGAACGCAATGGCCTTCTGCGGCTGTTGCTCCCGATCACCTGGTCTGTTAAGGCATTTGCAATCTCAGATCAAAGAGGGTCAAGATTGGTAGCCATAAATCGACTTCTCCTCCATAAATCCTCCTCCATAAATCTGTCCAAGCCCCTTTTAAAGCTATCCATAGCAAAATAGCAAAATCCACTTGCAAACAGTTGTGAAAGTGGTTGGAAAACGCATTATTTTGCATGTGTGGAAGGGGCCTTACATAATGACATTTTGTTTACAATGCAATAAAGCCACATTTGCTACAAGCTTTAATCACATCAGCACAGAAGTTTGCTTCATGCTTTTTGATATTAGGTTTTCATGAATTAACATTTTTCTAAGCAAGCCTTATCTAAACGACCTGGAAATTTATCAGGAGAGGAAGAACAATTTTTTGCCCATAACTTCTTGTAACAAGAGCAGGTTAAAAAAATCACCTCTCCTGTAGCGTAAGGACATCATGTTTTTGAATACGGGATATTGTTGTATCTGCCTTCCAAAACAGCAGACAGTATGGCTAGGGTAAAAGTCCTCCTTAGAATTTCATGCTTCCATCTTTTTTCTGCAGTTCAAAAAAATTGTAATGTAACAATGTTGCCAATTATGGTTGATGCCACAGTTTAATTATCATCTTTGTTTTTGCATTATAAGTCTGCTTACTTTCACTTCACCAGGGATACAGACTTGCTCTGAGAAACAATGCCTGTACTAAATAATCAAAGGCCTACATAATTTCAAGTTCTCCTTGAACAAAACCCAAAACTCTCATCTCCTTTTCCCCTGACTTTTGTGGGAAGCGCATAAATACAGCACATAATCCTTCCCTTGCAGTGAATTGTTGAAAGAAGGTGAAAGACGAAAATCCTGGAATTAGAGGCAAAGTTCAAAAGCCTCCTGCTTCTAGATCCACAGTCCTTTACTGATATGACCCTGAGAGAGCTCACCAAAGCAGAATTGGCTTCAATAATTTATTTAACTGCCAAGGACTTTGTGTTTGTTTGAGGCAGCATCAGAAGGCATTCTCAACTGTGCATGTGGGGAGGGGCAGGGAGAAACAAGAATGAATACTTTTGCAATCTCACTGTGGTAATAAAGTAAATCTCCATGCTCACGTGAGTTGCGGAATAGAACACGATTTCTTTATTGCAACTAAATTCAGACAAATGCAGAAACTGAACGTAAGAAAAGTGGACAGTCTAGGGGATGGAGTTTTCTTCCAGCATATAATCAGGTACCAGTTCACACTTGACTATCCATTTTACTATATCCCTCCTGTTTTTAAGTTTTCCTTTTCTTGTAGTTATTTGAATATTGTCTTTCATATAACTAGGAGATCTCCTTGCCTCTCATTGGATAACAGTGTGTTTGCGCTGTCTCTTTATAACGAGGTTTGGAAAATTCAGTTTCTTCTGAATTTTCTCTAATTGGTAACCTGGAAGGTGGCATCAAGTTATAGTGGGCATCTGCCTCTGAAATATCACAGGGGCTCTGGTTTTCCGGGCACTCCTGTTTCTCTTCCACTTGCAGAGACTCCTGCATATCAGTTCTCCCAAAGATGTGGTTCTCCTGCAGATAGGACTCTGCCATCAGTTAAACCAATCTTAAAAGATAGAGGCCCTGTCTATCCTTGAATCTCACCTGGGTTCTTGATAGGTCTGGAGGTACCAAAGCTCTTTGTATAGATATGATCCTGCCCTCCCAAGTCCCTATCCTTAGCATGGTAATCATGGTTACCTTTTTGAAGAGTCTGTTTCCTCCGCACTTCCTCTTCTTCATTAAGACATGCTAAATCCAGGTGGGTCCCTAATCTCCTTTCCATCAATGACTGGGCTCACCCTCCTGGTGGCCTGGGGGATGATTCTATATTTCAAAACAAATCAAGCCAGCCTTGTCTGCAAAATCCCATGAGTCATCTTTTTCATTCCTTGTTTGAAAATTCTGACTGCTCGCTCAGATAAGCCATTTGAGGTCAGATAATGGAAAGATGTTTGAATGTGTTTAATTTCATTCTCCCACAGTAACTTCTTAAATTCCTGGCTAGTAAAATTTGGTCCATTCTCTGTGATTAGTACCACCAGAAGTCCTTATCATGCAAAGATAAGTCATAGGTAGGTTATGGCAGGGCGTATCTGCCATGGGAACATGGGGAGTCAAGTGTATATCTTTGTTTATTTTCTAGCACAAATTCTGTATGTCAAACTGCATGAAAATGCATTTGTTGTGCCTTAAGCACAGGTTGGCTTCTTCTGATCCTCCAAGTGCTAGTTCAAGCATGAAAAGGGGCTCTTTATCATCTATGCCAGTGATAATGATATCATCAATCATAACCACTGCAACAGGGATCTCCTCCAACAGGTGTTCTATAGCTCTCTGAAATATGCCAGGGGCTGAAGAAATGCCAGAGAATAGTTGGTTGTATTGGTGCAAGCTTTTATGAGTATTCATTGTGAGTTTCTTACAGTCCTCTTCTAGTTCCATCTTTGTGTAGGCTTGGGACATGTTCAACTTGCTGGCCTTCTCCAAGCACAGAAAGCAAGTCCACTGTACATGGGAGTGGGTAATTGCTTCATTTGAAGAAGAAGAGTTTGGATTTGTATCCCCCCTTTCTTTCCTGTAAGGAGACTCAAAGGGGGTTACAATCTCCTTGCCCTTCCCACCTCACAACAAACACCCTGTGAGGTAGATGGGGCTGGGAGAGCTCCAAAGAACTGTGAGTAGCCCAAGTTCATCCAACTGGCATGTGTTGGAGTGCACAAGCTAATCCTGTTCACCAGATAAGCCTCCACAGCTCAAGTGGCAGTGTTCTGCCCCCCAAGTGAATCTATTTGAGGTGCCCTGTACTTGGCTAGGACAGAGTGGGGGAGACACAAGCCAGGTTCAACAGTTCTTGCAATATTACTTGACCCTAACTCCTCCCTTGGGTCTATCTAATCCAGGGGTAGGGAACCTGCGGCTCTCCAGATGTTCAGGAACTACAATTCCCATCAGCCCCTACCAGCATGGCCAATTGGCCATGCTGACAGAGGCTGATGGGAATTGTAGTTCCTGAACATCCGGAGAGCCGCAGGTTCCCTACCCCTGATCTAATCAGAGTACTTGCTTGTCTTGAGTTTGTCTTTGAAGCTGCAGACTGTGTCTTCTCTTGGCTGCTTTCAAGAAAGTCCACTGTGTCTTGCTTCCTTTCAGTACTTTCAGTCTTTGTCTAGATCTAATTACTGTTAAACTTAACTTGTGCCCCATGGACCACCATATAATAATATGGACGTCATGAATATTCCGATCTCCAACTACCCTTAGCACCTCACTCTTACTGACTGGCTAGAACTAAAACAGGGAATTGCTGGGTAAAGAAACAAAACTGCCTATTGGGAAATGTCTTAAAGGGACAGGGGCTAACTAAAATACCCTCCCTTAGAAGACTTAACAATGAACGTAAACCATGCTAACTATGGGGGGAAATGAATCTTAATGGGGAAATAAGAAAAGCCTCTGTGAGGGCATGACAGGCAGAGTGGGGAATCAACCCCAATTCTCCAGATTAGAGTGCACCTGCTCTTTACCACTACACCACACTGGCTCTCATTTGGAAGCTTGATTTACTGTAACTTTGTTGTCTCTGCAAATGCAAATGTTTTCATCAGGTTTTGCTACAGGGACTACTTTTAAGCATGGTCTGACTTGGACATTGTACAGGAACAAGATGGCGTCCTTGTTGTTGCTAACTGCTGCCTTTCTAACCCCACGTGTCACCACCTGTCTGTGTGAACCCACATGATATTTGTATTTTCTAACAAGTTTTTTTTTCAATGAGTGTGTTTATTTTTGGGGTGGTGATAACTGACATTGAGAGCATCTTTTAGATGACAGGGCACCTCCGAGAGCGAGAAAGGCAGCTTTTAAGCCTGCTAACAGAAGTAAACAGTGTGTGCAACTTCTGCTGAATTATTACAAAACAGTTTGTTAAATCTAATAACTCAAAAAAAAGAAACCTTGAAAATGTACAGGAGGTTATACTTAGTGAGGGCCAAATGGCAAATAGAACAAGTGACTGCTCTATTTGGAATTCTGACACAGCACGGTGAAGGCAGTGGTGGGATTCAAATAATTTAACCACCGGTTGTTTACAAGCACCATTTTAACAACTGGTTCTGCTGAACTGGTGCAAACCTGCTGAATCCCACTACTGGGTGAGGGCAACAACAAAATGTCTGCCACAAAAGAACTGCTTCAGGAGGCTCAGCCAGCCCAAACTGATTGTTGCAGCTCAACTTCAGTAACGCAAAGCAGATCCTTCTGCTGTGGAGGCAGCTGTTACCAAAACAACCTTTTAAAAAGCCTTCACAGCCAATCACCTCTCCAGTAGTCAAAACTCTACCTGGCTCCACCCACTTCCTCAAAACAATTGGCAGGTTCCAGAAAAAGCATTGGTGGGCACCTTGGTGACCCTGGACACTACGCTGGCGACTCCTGGGGAGCCAGTGTGGTATAGCGGTTAAGAGCAGGTGAGTGCTGCACAAAGTCCTGTTCCCCTCTATACTTTGGGATCACACCCCTGAAATCTAGCCCTGCTGTATATTTAGAACAGCTTGTTAATTATAAGTGCAGATGGGTCATGACCAGAGCAAGGTGCAACTCATTCCTTCAGTCTATCTTCAAGGTCTTTTCCTTAACATCCCACAAAGTGAGCGTTGTTATCAGTACTGTCCCAATGCTATGGACTCAATTCCCTCATATCCTGCTTTACTGTTCGAGGTATAATGATATTAGAACCGATCTGGGAGCTTTACTACCTCTAGAATTTATGTTTCTCTCAGACAAACTAAAAATGTCTAAGCTATTGAACAGCCCTCATGTAGAAATTTCTGAAGCAGTTGCTACATTTTTAATCCATGTTCTACATGATATATAACAATGATCCTGTTTTTGTATTTGGAATGTATGGTACTTCTGGTTTATGCCTAATAAAGGTTTTTGGATTGGATTGGAAGAGCAGGTGGATTCTAATCTTGAGAACAGGGTTTGATTCCCCACTCCTCCACCTGAGTGGCAGAGGCTTATCTGGTGAACCAGATATGTTTTCGCATTCCTACATTCCTGCTGGGTGACCTTGGGCTAGTCACAGTTTTTCAGAACTCTCTCAGCCCCAACTACCTCACAAGGTGTCTGTTGTGGGGTGAGGAAGGGAAAGGAGCTTGTAAGCCACCTTGAGTCTCCGTACAGGAGAGAAAAGTGTGGTATAAATCCAAACTCTTCTTCTTCTTTTTCTGATCCAACACTGTAACAAGGGCCCCTTGCGCACATGCAGAAAAATGCACTTTCAATCCACTTTCACAATTGTTTGAAAGTGGATTTTGCTGTTCCGCACAGTAAAATCCAGCTTCAGAGTGCACTGAAAGTGGATTGAAAGTGCATTATTCTGCATGTGTGAAAAGGACCAATGACAGGCAACTTTACTAGCTCAGGCACCAATATTTTAGATTTATACCCAATTTTTCCCTCCTGAAAGGAGTCTCAAAGCAGCTTACAAATTCCTTACTTTCCTCTCCTCATAATAGATAGCCAGTGAGGTAGGTGGGGCTGAGAGAGTTCAGAGAGAACTGTGATTAGCCCAAGGACACCCAGCAGGATTCACTTGTAGGAGCAGAGAGAACAAACCCAGTTCACCAGATGAGAGTTCGACACTCATGTGGAGGAGTGAGGAATCAAACCTGGTTTGGAGTTCACCACTCATGTGAAGGAGGTGGGTACCAAACCGGGTCCTCCAGATTAGAGTCCACTTGCTCTTAACCACTACTAACCCATGCTAGTGTAACCTCTATCGGTGGGTTCTGTGGGGCAGAACATGGAATGAGTTTGCAACAACAAATTTTAAAAACCAAAATGGTTTACTTTCTTAACATATAACATCAACATTTAACATCACACTTCAAGGTCCTGTTCTGGTTTCATTTCAAGTCCTTCTAGTTGAAGTCTTCTGATATTGCTAAGTCCAATTCTTCTTTGCAAATGGGTTGGCTCCTAAAGACTCCAAGGGCTTGATGAACAGGATTCAACATGGTGAAGGTTTCCAGGAGAACTCTCACCCATTACAAACATAAAAAACCCTGAAACAATAAACTCCAACATTTACAACATAGCAAAAATAAACAACTACCTTCCCAGTAGTTCCCAACAACATTGCAGTTACCTTAACAAGGTGTTAAGGGCTTATACAAATCAAGGTCCGAGTCTGGTAGCCTTGTCTGCTCCAAACTACATGAGCTCTTCAGCTTTGAGTCTCCACCCCTTTCTGGGTCAACCCATTCTGAGCATGGGGGTTAAGAACATAAGAACATAAGAACTAGCCTGCTGGATCAGACCAGAGTCCATCTAGTCCAGCTCTCTGCTACTCGCAGTGGCCCACCAGGTGCCTTTGGGAGCTCACATGCAGGATGTGAAAGCAATGGCCTTCTGCCGCTGCTGCTCCTGAGCACCTGGTCTGCTAAGGCATTTGCAATCTGAGATCAAGGAGGATCAAGATTGGTAGCCATAGATCGACTTCTCCTCCATAAATCTGTCCAAGCCCTTTTTAAAGCTATCCAGGTTAGTGGCCATCACCACCTCCTGTGGCAGCATTACACTAGCATGTAGACTCCTGTGGCAGTGTAACCCCTATGATCAGAATGGGTTAACCCAGAAAGGGGTGGAGACTCTAAGCCGGAGAAGGCTGCAAAAACTGGTGAAGTTGGAGGAAGCAAGGCTACCAGGCTGGGACCTTGATTTAATCCGTTATAAGCTCTTAATACCTTGTTTAAGGTAATTGCAAAGTTGTTGGGAACTAGTGGGAAGGGAGTTGGTTATTTTTGCTATAATTGTAAATGTTAGAATTTATTGTTTCAGGGCTTGCTATGTATGTAATTGATGGGAGTTCGTTTGGGGACCTTCATCATCTTGGATCCCATTCACCAAGCCTCTGAGGTCTTCATCAGCCAACCACCAGCAGGAAGAATTGGACTTGGCATTTATCAGTAGTTTGTCAAGATAAGGACTTGAAATGCAACTTAGAAGGACTGTCCATTGTTAATGGTTAAATGTCAATGTTAAAAGTGTGATTTGTTCAGTAAACTAAATTTTGTTTTAAAATTCCCAGAAGTTCAGTAAGTTGCAACTCCTTCTGCAAGTTCTAGCGTACAGTGCCCTCAGTTTTCAGAAATTTTGCTTAACATTACACTAGCACGTAGGGTTACACTAGCACGTAGACTCATCGGCTTCCCAAGAGCTTTACACACAAGTTAAGCAATGGACAGTTAGGGCACCAGATTTTGAGGGGCCTCTATTAAAAACAAACAAACTGTGATGTTATTCTTTGTTAACAGGGCCAGGGAGACTCATTTTATTTATTTATTTATTTATTTTTTTGAACTTATATCCCGCCCCATCCCCAAGGGGCTCTGGGCGGTGTACAACATTAAAAAGACAATATAAGCAATTAAAACATTTAAAAGCAGCGAAAACCATAAGATATTTCCAATAATATAATAAACTACAATAAAATAGATGGCGTTCAGCAATCTGCTATTGTTATTCCGTCCCTTCTCGAAAAGGGGGAAACAGTATCCCATATAATCGACGATTCTAAAATCCTTCTTCCAAAGGGAGGCAGTGGCGAGTATAAGATGACAACCGCCCCCGGTATAAGAGACGGGGGCAAAGGGGCACTCATCAGCGGCTGGTTCCTCCGAAGGCCAGGCGGAACAGCTCCGCCTTTGCCAGGCCCTGCGGAGACTCGACCGAGGTCCCATAGGTGCCCGGACAGTGGAGGAGAGAGCGTTCCCACCAGGCGGGGCCAGAGCTGTAAAGGCTCTGGCCCGTGTAGGCTCCAGTCCGTCAGCTTCGAGGGGCCAGGGACCACCAGTAAGATTGGCCTCCACTGATCGAAGGAGGAGCCGTGCAGGGACATAGCGGGGGGTGATGCGTGTCCGGCGATAATACCACGGTCCCAGACCACGTAAGGCCTTAAAGGTCAGCACCAGCACCTTGAAAGTGATCCGGAATTCCACCGGAAGCCAGTGCAGCTGATGCAGTATAGGCTGGATATGTGCCCAGGTGGCGCTGCCTGTAAGCAGGCGCGCTGCTGCGTGCTGGACCAGTTTTAATCTCCAGATCAAACGCAAGGGAAGGCCCGCGTAGAGCGAGTTACAATAGTCTAATCATGATATATCTTCAAGCCTTAGCATGTCTTAATCCAGTCATGACCCCACCTTCTGAGTAGATAAGAATGGATGAAAGCTTACCACAGCCATTTCCCCCATCAGGTTTTGCTGATTCAAATTTTGAATAGAACATGGGAAGGCTGGTTCACCCACCTCCATTTTAAGTAGTAGTAGTAGTAGTAGTAGTAGTAGTAGTAGTAGTAGTAGTATTTATTAAATTTAGTATACCGCCCTATCCTCGAAGGGCTCAGTAGAAGAAGAAGTAGAAGGGCTCAGTAGAAGAAGAAGAAGAAGAAGAAGAGGAGGAGGAGGAGGAGGAGGAGGAGGAGGAGGAGGAGTTTGGATTTATATCCCCCCTTTCTCTCCTGCAGGAGACTCAAAGGGGCTTACAATCTCCTTGCCCTTCCCCCCCTCACAACAAACACCCTGTGAGGTAGGTGGGGCTGAGAGAGCTCCAAGAAACTGTGACTAGCCCAAGGTCACCCAGCTGGCGTGTGTGGGAGTGTACAGGCTAATCTGAATCCCCCAGAGAAGCCTCCACAGCTCAGGCGGCAGAGCTGGGAATCAAACCCGGTTCCTCCAGATTAGATACACGAGCTCTTAACCTCCTACGCCACTGCTGCTCCCTTATACGTATAATCATCTTATGCTGGACATATGAATTTAGTCCTTACAAGCAACTTGGACAGTGAACACGCGGTTTCTACCTACACATTCTATTGTAGGTCAATCTGGGTTTTTTTAATGGAACTTCTAAGCAATAACAAGACCATGCATTGGAGCAAAGAAATGTCTGAAAACTTGGTAGGGAAAGTCTGGGTTGCTATGAAGGCATATAGCATTGCCTGCAAGTATGAAGCTGTGAACAGTCTCCTAAGAAGGAACCTCCTGGATCAGACCAGTAGGCATCTAGTATAGCATCCTGTTTTACACAGCAGCCAGTCAGTTGCCCTGGTTGAACAAACAGATTTTAGTTCTACAGATTCAAGTGTGTGGACTATACCCAACATTAGCAGCAGTGTTGTGCCATCCAACCTCAATATAATTAAAACACGGCACTATGCGACTTTTGTTTTTAATGTGTTAAATGTATGTTAATGTCACCAATTTGTGAATCACTGGTACTTTCCTAGAATTTATGGAGCGCTCTCTTCTACTTGACATGAAAGCCAACTTTTACTGTTACAAGAAATGAGACATTTTGGGATTGTAACGTATGATATGCATAATAATTAGGAATACATATGACTTTGTTGAATGTTAAAGGCTCTCTGTTTGGCATACAGGAAAATGTTTGGCTTTGGAATGATTGCTTGCACTTTTGACTCCAATGTACGATGACTTCACAGGACTGTTACGAGCAGAACAGGTCAACTTCTAGGCATGCCATCTATACCTTATAAGTGGCTTTCAGAAATTCCAGATGTGAACAAGTCCTAAGAACATAGAACTTAATTAGTGACATATTCACACACATCTTGAGTTGCTAATTACTCAGCTCATTTGGGTTTAAACAAAGATTCTCCGGCTTACAGGCCACCTATTCCTGCTCTTTGTTCCTGAAGTGAAGTCAGACTAATTTGCGGTAGAGGAATCATTTCCATAGCAACAAACTCATGTTGTTATCACAGGGTCGTGACTTTGAAGCACAAGCCATTACAAAGCTGGGGCAAAAAGACAGAGGCCATTTCTTTTCCTCATCCATGCAAATAACTCTTGAGCCCGTTCCACTTTCTGTTCTTAGCCAAAAAAAAAAGATGAAAAGAACACGTAGGAATTAACAGCCTGAATCCAATGAGGCCTCTTCGCACCACACTTTCATGGGCAAACACAACGAGAAAAACAACAGGAGGTTAAAATTTCCTTTCCTCCTCTCCCACTCTTCCACAAGAGGAGGACAAATGTGGGTAGACGTCCTAATGCATGACAGGAATTAAACAGCAGATGTTTCAATAACAAGGAGCGATGGTTACCGACTTCCCACTGGTTCATCTTAGTAACTTACCCCCACAAGAGAAGAATCACTCCAAAGTTATATTTTCAACTCATCATAAATGGCAGCAAGACAGAGGAACAGCCATGGTTCAGTGGTTGAGCATCTGTTTGGCATGCAGAAAGTCCCAGGTTCAATCCTTCCCATCTACAGCCCATCATGGACTGGCAGAAGATAGGGTTGCCAATTATCAAGTAACCTCATGGACTCACAAGTACTGTCCAGATAAAAGAGATTTTCATGGCCCTGGTTTCTGCCTGGTGGAACAGCCTCCCTCCATCTGTCTGGGCCCTGCGGGACCTTGGTGAGGTTCACAGGGCCTGTAAGACTGAGCAGTTCCACCGGGCTTTTGGGGGGAGGGGTCGGCTGCTGAGGGTGCCCCCTGCCTCCTACCCCCTTCCCCTTGTTTTCTGTTTGTTTTAATTATGTGGCCCATTTTAGTAGGGGCCTTTTGGGCTCCCCAGGAGGGTTTGGTTTTCGTTCTCAGATGCTGGTTGTATTGTTGTTTACCGGTTTTAGTAATGAGACGGAGCTTATATTATATTTGTATTGGTTTTTAACTTTTGCCCTGTCTGTATATGTTTATTCTGTACACTGCCCTGAGCCCTTGAGTGGTATATAGATCCAATAATAAAAATAAGTGATATATAAGTGGTATATAAATCCAATAATAAAAATAATAAAATGAGTTCCCATGAAGAAAGAGGCTGTTGTGGACTCCATGGCATTACACCCTTTGGCAGTGGTGGGATCCGAAAATTTTAGTAACAGGTTCCCATGGTGGTGGGATTCAAACGTATTGATAGCGCCAATGGGGCTGGGCGGGTCACGACGGGGGCATGGCCAGGCATTCCGGGGGCAGGGCATTAATAATTTCTCTGTTACTGTAAAAAACTTTTACTGGAAAAGAAAAGTTCCTAATTTTCAGCTGGTATCTTTCTGTCCATAATTTAAACTCATTATAGCAAGTCCTATCGTCTACTGCCAACAGAAACAACTACTTCTCCTCTAATTGACTGCCTGTCAAATACTTAATACTTTCAAATACTTCATTTTGTTTCTAGAAATCAAAAGAAGGATACTTTCCTTAAACAAGGAACTTTACCATATTTCTAAAACACGTTTTTAAAACAGCCCAACAGGGAGAATGATCCCGTTTTCTACCTTCGCTAACCAGCCACATAGGAAACAACAGGACTTTATGATTTTTGGACCTAATGGAATTTCTAATGGAAAAGCAGACCCAATTAGTAACCCCCTCTCGGCACACACAAATAATTAGTAACCCACTCTCGGGAACTGGTGAGAACCTGCTGGATCCCACCTCTGCCCTTTGGAGGTACCTCTCCAAACATTGACATCTCTACACTTTGATATCTCCAGGCTCCATCCCTGAAATCTCTCCAGGAATTTCCAAACCTGGAGATGGCAGCCCTAGCTAAGCAATGTGAAAGACCTCTGTCTGAGCCCCTGGAAACCTGTTGCCAGATCGAGTAGACAATGCTGCCTTTGATGCACCAAGGATCCAATTCAGTATAAAACAGCTTTGTGTGTTCGTGCTTTGAAAGAATGCTAGAAACATCTGAGAAATTTTTTCAAGTAGATTGTAGGGAGCTGTGGAATGTCTCAGATAAATTTTGCTTGCCCCTGGATTGAATCTTGATCATGCATAGAATATGTCAGAGAAATTCTGCACGCATTTCAAAAAGAAGTTTGAAAAGTGAAAGATAATGCCTACAGACTGACAGCATTTCATATTCACACACCTGATTCATACTGTCACCTGGACAGAGTTTCACATTCACAGTTAAGGCCCAGCCCATCATGGACTCAGCTCCTATCATGTTCAGCAGCTCATCATAGACAAAACTCCCAGCACCTGTTCAGCACCTACCTGTTCCCAGGTTTGTCAAAGAATGGTAACTAAGGATATAAAATCCCAGGAGCCCACATTACCATGGAGTCCCAGGAGGTGCTGCTACATGATAATAACAGAAGGTCTGTTCTGATCTGAACGTGAAGGAAAACTCAGACAGAAAGCTTGTTGTCGTCGTCGTCGTCGTCGTCGTCGTCGTCGTCGTCGTCGTCATCATCAAAGATTTTATTCTATAGCCTTGGGCCTTCACAATATAGAATATAAAACAAATAAAAATAGGTTTTATATAAGTTACAGAGAAGTATAAAATCAACAATCACAAGGCGCTCACTTTAGCATTCTTTCTAACAGTTTAGCATTCTTTCCAACAGCCCCGGCACTGACTTGCCTCTCCAGCCAACGGCCAGGAAAAACAACTCATCCTACACCATCTATGAGTCACTTCTTGTGCACTACCAAGCAGAGTGCAGTCCACCAGCCATATATATTGACCTGCCTGATGCTTAAAACAGACCAATTTTCTACTTGCAGCAGATTTAACAAGTGCCTGGGCTGCCAAACATAGTTGGTAGACTGTGGCCCTTTCCCCACTTACCGTTTGCGGTGCGCTACTCTCAGCGCGAGTCATTTCTGGCACAAGGTCATGTTCCCCTCTGCGCAGGGTCATCAAAAGGTGCCGTTTTTTCAGCGCCAGAAATGACGCGCGCTGAGGGGACACGAGAGCGGCAGAGTCAGGGCAGCTGCGTTGTCGCCGCCCGGACTTGTGGGGAGCGCCGCTGGACCCTGCGCTATTTGGTGAGAGTAGCGCACAGCAAATGGTAAGTGGGGAAAGGGCCTGTGTTGAGGGGGGAAGAAGAAGAAGAAGAGTTTGGATTTATATCCCCCCTTTCTCTCCTGCAGGAGACTCAAAGGGGCTGACAATCTCCTTGCCCTTCCCCCCTCACAACAAACACCCTGTGAGGTGGGTGGGGCTGAGAGAGCTCCGAGAAGCTGTGACTAGCCCAAGGTCACCCAGCTGGCGTGTGTGGGAGTGCACAGGCTAATCTGAATTCCCCAGATAAGCCTCCACAGCTCAGGCGGCAGAGCTGGGAATCAAACCCGGTTCCTCCAGATTAGATACACGAGCTCTTAACCTCCTACGCCACTGCTGAGAGAGTCAATAAACTTGTGACCCCCTAAAATTGTATAGTCGCATGACGAAAAAACCCTAATGGAACTTGACATACTTTGCTTTAGTTCATCTACATCTTTTTTTTTTTTTGGTCTCTCCATTCCCAGCATCCACATGGGAGTTGATGAAATACTGTAATGAAGCAATCTGGACACAATTGCTTACATGGCATCACAACTCTTTCTGTGCTGTGATCTATTGACAAATGCATCTGCTCAGGCACATTGGTAATGAACTCGACATAAAGAATCTTGGATTCTGCACACAGATACACAGTCACACCAAGAATGTTTATTTCAAGTGTTCCAGCCAGCGTGGCGTAGTGGTTAAAAGCAGTGGACTCTAATTTAGAAACAGGGTTTAATTCCCCTCTCTTTCATATGAGCAGCGGACTCTTATCTGGTGAACTGGATTTGTTTCCTTGCTCCTTCACATGAGGCTTGCTGGGTGGCCTTGGGCTAGTCACTATGTGTAACAGGCATGGATAGACCTCTCTTCCACAAAGCTGTCTGTGCCAGTGATGGTCACTACATCCTCCAGCAGGGAACTCCACATTTTAATCCACATTGCTCGGGAGCAACAGCCGCAGAAGGCCATTGCTTTCACATCCTGCATGTGAGCTCCCAATGGCACCTGGTGGGCCACTGCGAGTAGCAGAGAGCTGGACTAGATGGACTCTGATCTGATCCAGCTGGCTTGTTCTTATGTTCTTATGTTCTTAATCACTGATTGTTCAAAGAGGTAGTTTCTTTTGTCTGTCCTGAATCTCCTGCCCATCAGCTTCATTGGATTACTTCATTTTTTTTTTCTAGAAAGGAAACCCACTCTGCTGGCTGAATCTCAAGGGAGCTGGGAGGAAACTCTTCAATGCCAGAACTGTAAGAAGGACAAAGAGATCACTCTTAAAATGTTAACAGAACAGTCCCTTTGGACTCAAAATCTTCTGACAAATATGACCATTAAAAAATCCTTGTTTGGTATGACCTCATACAAGGCAGGTACTTGCTGAAACAGAACAACAACCCTGACATCAAATAGGAGACATCAAATAGACAGCATCAAATAGACGGCATTTCCATCAAACAGAAGACAACTCATATAAAATAAAGTATTACTAGTAAGAGAGGAATGTGTTTAGATGCTACAAAAGGCCTTCATGCATTAATAATAATCCATCCACATCATTCTCCGAAAATCTTTCATGTGCATACAAAACTACATATGACAAAAGCAGATAGGCACAAGAATGGACTGAGCCTTAACATGTTTGCCCAACAGTTAATCCTTTAATTTGCTTAATGGACTTACTCCCGTTAAGCCCTACAAAGAACTGCTCGACGTTGCGCCAGTGGTTGGCATCCCCGTGGCGAGACTTCTGCCAACCCTCTGATAGTTCAGTGCGACTCATTGTGTAGGTTAGAGCTATCATGCAGTGGCAAATCGCAGAGGAGATGATGCTTCTGTCTGCCTATGGCTAGATCTGGGAAGCGGCAACAAAGCAAAAGAAAAGATCTGAGAAATGACTGGCAGTCCCGTCCTGAGAAGAGCTATACCCTACTAAGCCCATTGACTTGATTGGGCATAAAAGGGTAGAACGCGATTTAGGATGGCATTGTGAAGGACTCACTATGTGACTGTTACTCACCCTGGAGGATATACCATTGAGCTGTGTTTCAGTAGGACTTTTCCCCTTGTAAAAAATCGTAAGGGGTCAGAGCAAAGCCCCATTCTTCTATAGAAGGGCTAAAATCTGATTTTGGGCAGTTGCCTTGCAGGTGTAGAAGGTCCCATGCCTGATCATAAGAATATAAGAACTTTAGAACAAGCCAGCTGGATCAGACCAGAGTCCATCTAGTCCAGCTCTCTGCTACTCGCAGTGGCCCACCAGGTGCCTTTGGGAGCTCACATGCAGGATGTGAAAGCAATGGTGTTCTGGTGTTTTCTCCTCAAGGTCAGTTCAAGAGCTGAACTAATTTGTGTCCTACTAGAATGGATGCCATCTTGGCAAAGCTATCGCTAGGAACCAGTCATTTGAGGAGGTCACCTGGCTGGAAGCAGTAATGTTATAATTAACTATGGATCAGTGTTTGAAGTATCATCATCATCATCATCATCATCATCATCATCATCACCATCATCGTGCCATTTGGCTCCATGTTGCCATCTTATTATACGGCGGACGCCTTGACATTTCGTTTGCTTTGTTTGCTGATTGGAATTGTGTGAAGAGCCTCCTAGATATCGGAATTCACGTAAAGCTAAAATAAAAAACCCCTAAAAATGCCTTGTCTGTATTTTGGGGTTTTTTTTTTCCTTAAAAAGGTGGCAATAAAAGAAAGACAAAAAAAGAAAAGAAAAATGATTACTTTTCTTCAGTATTTTTCAGGGCCTGTTTGGCCTCCCGCCATCAAAAAAGGGGAGAGACGCCCTTCCTCCCTCACTTACCTACAACCTGACCAGGTAACCTCATTGAACTGCAGCCACAGCCTCTGTAGTCCACAGAGAGATCAGAAGTGGCACCTGGAGTTGATCTGGCTGTATCAAATGCTGCTTTTGACCTGACTGCCTCCAGGTGCTCGGGAGCAACAGCCGCAGAAGGCCATTGCTCTCACATGCTGCATGATGGCCACTAACCTGGATAGCTTTAAAAGGGTCTTGGACAGATTTATGGAGGAGAAGTCGATCTCTGGCTACCAATCTTGATCTTCCTTGATCTCAGATTGCAAATGCCTGAACAGACCAGGTGCTCAGGAGCAGCAGCAGCCTCAGAAGGCCATTGCTTTCACCTCCTGCACGTGAGCTCCCAAAGGCACCTTGTGGGCCACAGCGAGTAGCAGAGAGCTGGACTAGATGGACTCTGGTCTGATCCAGCTGGCTTGTTCCTATGTTCTTATGTTCTTAAATGGAGTCCAGAGGCAGGCATATTTTTCAGATTCAGGTTTAATAACCCAAAAAAGTTTGGAAAACCCAAGGAAACTCAGTTATTTTTTTAAAAAAAGGTTTAATAAAACTAAACCTGAAAAAAATACTGACTTTTTTTTTTTGCTCACCTTCAGAATTTTCTGATTTTGAAGTCAGTATTAGGCAGATTTAGTTGTATTATTTTCTGTTGTGATATTTTTAGAAGCCAGACGTGCTTTGTCTTCTGTTCCTTTTTTAAAAATGCCTCAATACATCTTTATTATTTTTAGGAATCTGTTTTATTCATGCACTCAGACCTTGGCGCCCCCTGTAACTAAGTGGCTGTAGGGCTACACAACAGCCCTGCAGGAAGACCTTGGGCTACACATTCTCTGACATAAGGATATTTATTTAATGACTCCACTGGGTTTCTAGAGAGTATTTTTTCCCCACACAACTGCCTTGTTTATGCATTTCCCAAGTAGCAACATAATCAAGGGCCACACTTCAACTGAATAATACATTAAAGTTATGTTGATAATAGGGAGTGAGAAAGTATTAATCTAAGAGCAGATAGGTACACTCTGCCTCTGTTCATACTTATTTTGGTCTTCACAGAAGCATCTTAAGATGATGGTTAGCACTTGTATGGATGCAGTATTCATAGGAGTCATTCCAGGAGTAATTAGGAGGGGAAAAGAAAGTCCTGGTGTACTAATGATAGCGCAGCCAGAAGTGATTTTATCCCATTTCTGGTCTTGTTTTGAATAAAGATGGAACAATGTTTTATTCCCATATAAGATAGGTAGGAACAAACTGTATTAGATAGAAAGTAGGACTTATAGCTATCTGTTGTATTTGTGTCTGCATGGAACCTCCTTGGCTCAAGGCAGGGATCCACCCCTTCTCCACCTGGGCATGTCCCTTTCATTTGTAAAAACCCTGAATGGACGTTGACAAAAGGGACCCCGGAAGGAGCGCCTCGATCTGCATAATCCCAACAGCAGGCAGATAAGGGTGCCATCATTGTTAGTTTTGTTTCCTGACCCCAAGCACCCAAAGGACTCTTCTGTGTTCTTCCCGCCAGTGCCTACGTCATCGCCTCGCCCTGCCTCTGCTGCGAAACTCAAGAAGGGACTGCCCACTGGACTCTAATTGGTTCCCATGTACTTGTAGATGTATGATTGGTTGTCATGTATTTTGTGAACGAGTGGTTGTAGGCTGTCCTGTATTCTCCTGGACTCCCGATGGGAGAAAGTGTATTTAAGATGCTGTAAAGCTGCTAGGCAGCGCAGTTGCAGTGGTGCAGAGGTGCTGACACGTAGGTCAGCATCTCAATAAAACCTTTTATTATTTGGGTCCCATTTCTGTTTCCCTGCGCTGCCGAGAGCTGGTTGGTCTGGAGATATTAAAAGTTACCAGGCAGCGCGGTAACACTGGCACTGCTCTGGCCCACCTATGCTACATATTTTGAAAGTGACATGGGATGTCGAAGCCTTCCACAACAACTCCAAAGTAAAACCATAGCGTTTTTGCCCACATGCTAGAATGTCCCAAGTGAAAGGCTAACATCACTTCTGGATGCTTGCAAAGCGACACCGCGTTGCATTCAATCCCAGTAAGTCTCCTATTCATTCATGTCCTATGACATGCCATTTGTGGCCTGTACACATAGACCATGACTCTGCGTTACATGACTGCTGTGTGGATACTCAGTCCCTGATAATCTTCAACCTTGCATGTATCTCTGCATATAGTAGCATGATCCCATTTCTGCAGCACTGAAGCACCTGGGAATACTTTCTCAGTGGAATCGTGTGTGTGTGTGTGTGTGTGTGTGTGTGTGTGTGTGTGTGTGTGTGTGTGTGTGTGTGTGTGTGTGTGTGTGTGTGTGTGTGTGTGTGTGTGTGTGTGTGTGTGTGGCAAGATGGTGATGAGTTAGCAGCCCATAAAGTAAGTTCCTGAGTTGTGACTTGCCCAGTCCTCACAGCTTAAAAGTGCCGCCCAGAGGCAAGACAAGAGCCCAAACGAGCCCCAGCAATAATAACTGAGATGCATAAATTCAGAGAGGCAGAGAAACAGATGATGACTGACTCCTTTACTCCTACCATGAAGTCACAAACTCTGAGGCCCCTTCCGCACACGCAAAATAATGCGTTTTCAAACCACTTTCACAACTGTTTGCAAGTGGATTTTGCCATTCCGCACAGCTTCAAAGAGCACTGAAAGCAGTTTGAAAGTGCATGATTCTGCATGTGCGGAATGAGCCTGAGCTAAGTGTTTCATAGGTAGAAGGACACAGGAGGCAGCATGGGAGAGTGGAATAGGAGGCTTGGTAGAACAACATAGGAGGCTGGTAACAGTGACACAAGAGAGAGAGGATTAAGGAGTGGAAGGAGAGATGTCTCACTGGATAGGAGACCTGGGATAGCTGTGTAACTTTTTCAAGCCCATCTGAGCAGAAATAAGCCCCGTTTCCCCCCAGCTCTGCCAGGCACGAAATCCGAAAACGTGATCTATCTCTGCGCCGCGTTTCAGATTTATAAAATTAATTTAGCCTAAAGCACTTTTGGAGATGAAGCAAAAGCATCAAGACTGAGTAAAATTGCTGATATTCCTCAAGGCCCGGAAGACTGGGGTCCTTTCCCTCTTTCAAAATTGCCAACCCTTTTTGCATCAGTTCCACACAGAACGTGAGAATAACGTGGAGCAGGAGAACACCCATAAGAAGGTTGAAGGAAGGTAAGAAAAAAAATGTCAAAATGAATGAAACTGTAGGTCGAGGACGAGGGAGAATAGAGTTGCCCGCATCTGCCATATTTGTAATACATACATCCAAAGCCATATTTACATGAGGATTCATAATCTTTTCTGGCATAAATAGTGTTGAAGTTTACTCTTTCCCCTATTATCCAGGTTAAAGCTTATGTGCTCTGTGATTTATGTAGCTATGAACTTTAATAAACCAGATTCCAGTATGGGCTTGGGGAAAGGAAGAAAGAAAATTTATCTTCTGCAGTATACTCTGGGTGCATCCTATCTGTGTTGCCACATTAAGATGCCTGCACAGACAGGATAATGGCTAATCCTCAACGCTGTTTAGCTCTAGTTAATCCTTGCTGGTACTTATGCTATTAACATTTTTACATTCTTCTATATTTTAATGGTGCTGCACTGTACTCAAATTACAAACATTCATTGCTAGGCCAGGGACACCTTTGTGGCAAAAATGGAGTATACAAGATTAGACTTTTTTTTCCAGACTCCAGTACAAGTATATCCTCACAGCCAATTCTGTTATTCTTTCATCCAGGACCGTTTACCTTCCCGGACAAAATTGTTTATTTGTTCGTTTAAAACGTTTGGATACCACTTTTTCACCCAACTTTGGGTCCCTTTGTGAAAAAGGCAAAGTCTATGCTGGGGATAATTAGGAAAGGAGTTGAGAATAAAACTGCAAGGATTGTCATGCCCTTATATAAAGCCGTGGTGCGACCACACTTGGAGTACTGTGTTCAGTTCTGGTCGCCACATCTCAAAAAGGATATCGAAGAGATAGAAAAAGTGCAGAGAAGGGCAATGAGGATGATCAAAGGATTGGAGCACCTTCCTTATGAGGAGAGGATGCAGTGTTTGGGACTCTTTAGTTTGGAGGGGAGACGTCTGAGGGGGGATATGATTGAAGTCTACAAAATTATGTATGGGGTAGAAAATGTTGACAGAGAGAAATGTTTCTCTCTTTCTCACAATACTAGAACCAGGGGGCATTCGTTGAAAATGCTGGGGGAAAGAATTAGGACTAATAAAAGGAAACACTTCTTCATGCAACGTGTGATTGGTGTTTAGAATATGCCGCCACAGGAGGTGGTGATGGCCCCTAACCTGGATAGCTTTAAAAGGGGCTTGGACAGATTTATGGAGGAGAAGTCGTTCTATGGCTACCAATCTTGATCCTTCTTGATCTCAGATTGCAAATGCCTTAGCAGACCAGGTGCTCAGGAGCAGCAGCAGCAGAAGGCCATTGCTTTCACATCCTGCACGTGATCCCCCAAAAGCACCTGGTGGGCCACTGCGAGTAGCAGAGTGCTGGACTAGATGGACTCTGGTCTGATCCAGCAGGCTAGTTCTTATGTTCTTATGTCCCTAAGGTGGTGAAAGATCACAACAATGTTGAAAGACATATTAAATATAAATAAAATATTTTTAAAAAATGAAATAAAACATTAAAGACATAAACACAGAGATGTACAAAAACACAAATGGGGGAGAATGTGAGGGGTTTCTTTTGTAAAGAGGGAATGATCCTTGCACTGCATATTTTCAATCCTGATACATTCAGTGGGAAACCAGACCCTCAGTCTGCCATAGAAACTTTCCAGGTGACCTTGGACTATGTGACTCTAACCTATCTTGAAGAGTTGATGGGAGAGTAAAATGGAGCAGAGGAGTATCATGTTATATGATGATTTGGATTCATATATATATAATGAAATCTGAATCTCAAAAACACCAATGGAGATCTGGTATGGTGTGGGTGCTGTGTGGTTTCCGGGCTGTATGGCCGTGTTCTATCAGCATTCTCTCCTGACGTTTCGCCTGCATCTGTGGCTGACATCTTCAGAGGATCTGGTATGATTCTGGCATTAGAAAATTGAGGACTGATTATTCCTCTACACTATTTTCCTGTTCAGAAAAGTCTTACCATAAGCTATTGTACCTTTGGGAGGAAAAAGGCTGCTCCACAAATAGGACTGCACTAGAACTCTTGCACAAATGGAAATGCAAGGAAAACACCCTAATACAAACGTATTAATTTATATTGTACTTCTCTCCCCCCCCCCTTTATTTTGCTGCAGGATCCATTCACAGATTGCCTGGGCCACACAGTTTGGACATGAAAATCATTATAAATGAGCCAACATGGTGTAGTGGTAAAGAGCGGCAGACTCTAATCTGGAGAACTGGGTTTGATTCCCAGGTTTGATTCCTCCACATGAAGTACTTTGGGTGACCTTGGTCCTTGTGGCATAGCACCAATGGGGTGGAGGGTGCAATGCCTCAGGTAGAGCCTTGGCAGGGGCATGGCCGGGCTATGGCAGGGGTGTGACGGAGCATTCCGGGGGCGTTCCGGAGCAGGGCAGAGGTGGGTAGCACCGTGGCAGGGCGCGTGTGTGCAGTTTTTTTCTTCCTTCGCCCCTGGACCAGTCCCAGATCTCTCAGAACTCTCTCAGCTCATATGGAGGAAGGCAATGGCAAACCACCTCGAAATATCTCTTGCCTTGAAAAACCCTATGGGGTGGCCACAAGTTAGCTGTGATTTGACAGCACTTTCCACCACCAAGGTTATTAGAAACCTTGGATTTTCCTACAGTACTGAGTGTAACCCTTATTCTTGTGCTGTTTTTCCAGTCCACCATAATTTGCTGCCAACCAGGGTTGCAAGGCCTGCCCTGGCCACTGGGGGTGGGATGAGGCCAAGATTGCCGGATCTAGGTTGGGAAGCTCCTGAAGGTGGAGCCTGGGGGTGGAGCCTGGGGAAGCTCCTGAAGGTGGAGCCTGGGGGTGGAGCCTGGGGAAGCTCCTGGGGTGGAGCCTGGGTGTGGAGCCTGGGGAAGCTCCTAGGGTGGAGCCTGGGGTGGAGCCTGGGGAAGCTCTGGGGGTGGAGCCTGGGTGTGGAGCCTGGGGAAGCTCCTGAAGGTGGAGCCTGGGAGTGAAGCCTGGAGAAGCTCCTGGGGGTGGAGCCTGGGGGTGGAGCCTGGGGAAGCTCATGGGGTGGAGCCTGGGGTGGAGCCTGGGGAAGCACCTGAATGTGGAGCCTGGGGGTGAAGCCTGGGGAAGCTCCTGGGGGTGGAGCCTGGGGTGGAGCCTGGGGAAGCTCCAGGGTTGGAGCCTGGGGTGGAGCCTGGGGAAGCTCCTGAAGGTGGAGCCTGGGGGTGGAGCCTGGGGAAGCTCCTGGGGGTGGAGTCTGGGGAGGATAGGGGTCTCAATGAGGTACATGCTATACAGCCTACCCTCCCAAGTGTCCATTTTTCTCCATGGAACCAATCTCTGCAATCTGAAGATAAGCTGCAATTCTGAAGTATCTCCAGGTCCCACCTGGAGGCTGGAATCCCTACCATCACCCTTTCATGTCTAAGTGCCAAAACAGTCTGATCTCCTATAAGTTCTCTTTCATATTTGAATTTATTAAACTCGTGAGATATGATTCCATATTATTCCATGCTGCAAATCTGCTATCTGAGCACTAGTATCAGGGGCTCACAAGCTTTAGTAAATTAATAGTTGTTCATTCTTTGCATTGGCAGACCAAAACTTTTTCCCCATAATTACCTTAGGTCTTTGATGTTTATTACAAGGTTGTTCAAAGTGCTATTGTTTCTGCTCAGACGTTCCTGTTTACAAAATACATTCAAGAAATGGCTGTTTTGAAAAAAAAATATGGCACAATAGTAGTCCAAAATTCATCTCAATACAGACTTCATTATATAATATTGGATTATTTCTGGAATAAAAGTCACAGATAAGGGGCGGGGTACCATTTCTCTTAGAAGGAGAAAAATCCTCTAAATATCTTTATGGATTAAAATTGGGGTTAAGTATCACAGGCTTTAATGGACAAAAATTGGACTTAATGGACTTAATGGGGTCACTTATAAATAGTTTGTTCCATACCTTAAAGGTCACATTAAGAATAATTTTGTTGTTCAGGCCAAAAAGCCTGACCCTCATCTGCATCCAGGGGAGATAATTTGACGTTATTCAGAGTCACCCGAAGTAGTAAATCATGCTGGTAAATGATAGTCACCTTGCTGAGGAGCCCTTGTGCCCTTTTCTTTCAACAGCCTGTATGATATCCTACTTTATCATGCCTATTAAATTATATCATTTGAAGAGGTTTGCAGAGGCTCCGGTATAGTGACAAGCACTGTCACATTGTAGCTGAATTATGGTAACCCTTTGGGTTTTTCAAGGCAAGGGTTGAACAAAAGGGGTTTGCCATTGCCTTCCGCTATGTAGCAACTTTGGACTTCTGGGGTGGTCTCCCATCCAAAACACTAACCAAGCCTGATCCTGCTTAGATTCTGAGATCTGATGAGATTGGGGTAACCCGGGCCATTCAGATCAGGGCAAAGCAAAAGGCAACAACACTGAGAATTTGAGAGTGAAGCCCTTTCTGCACGGGCAATGAGGGGGGGGGGCGTCGGCATAGTTTATGCTGGCGGACCCCCGCGGAACCGTTTGCATGGATGGTCCCACTAGAAGTGGCGGCGGCGGCACAGCCTTACCAGCCTTACCAGCCTTTGTGGCACAGCCTTCGCCGCTCCCAAACGCTCCTTACCTCCAGTCGCCTTCTTTCACGTTGTGGAGGCCAGGGGACACGTCCCCCCCTTGCCAGAACAATGACGCTGGAGAATGAGGCCAGGGGGCATGTCTACTGGCCTGCACAACATGGCAGAAGGTGACAGTAAGGAGCATTTGGGAGGGCTGAGAGTGAAACACCGGCTTCCACCCGGTGCCATTCGCATGGCACCGAATGGAAGCCAACGTTTCCAAAATACCTCGCTCCCTGAGCGAGATTCAAAAACACCATTTGGGCAGGAGCCAGGAGCCACTGCAGTGATTTGGCAGCAGCGCCTGTGCGAGCAGTCCTCGCCAAAATGGTGTTTTACTGGCCCGCCGCCACCGCTTTTGGCCTGTGCGGAAAGGGCCTTAGTGTCTGTATGCCTTAAATAAGACTAATTTTTTAAAAGATGACCAATAAGATGCAGCTGGAAAGAGAGACTGGTTCCATGAACATGTGCAGGAGTGGGAAAACCAGTCTGATCCACTAGATTAGAGCCTGCCGCTCATGTGGAGGAGTGGGAAATCTAACGACAGGGTGGCTGTCATTAGAGCCATGGCTCTAATGTCCATAACCAATTATTTTGGCAATCAGAGGCAAAGTCACTAACAAAGTTTTCAAGCATTTTCATGGCTTCCTTTTATTCAGACAGTTCTGTTCTCAGTTAGAAAACAAAACACTCATGAAAGAATTAATATATTTGTGTTACAACTTCAGTATTCCTGAAGAAAATTCAGATGTTCTTGCAGGTTTTTTTTCTTTTTTTTAAAAAAAGTTTTTTTGTCACAAGTTCTGTAAGCAATAGTACCCCTCCTCTCACTAAGGGACTCCACAAAGGCATGGAGGCAAGGATTAATCAGAACAAGACACCATTCCCCACAAAATGGATGCCTCTCAGAGAGTTTGGGATCCATCCTGTGTGGGCAGGAAGGCAGTTGGTGTCTGAATTCTTTCCTGGCCTAAAAGTATGCTGGATGGACAATGATGTTGGCTATTTTCCACAGTATCATCTTAAGGTGATTCAATCAGTTCTCTGAGCAGCTAGTACCTTATCTTATCTGCACCCACTCCAGTGATCAATTAGCATTCCAGAAGATCGCCCACCCATTCTGTTGGGTCCTTGTGCCTCATCAGGCATCTCCGATCTTTTATTGAATCCCAGAAAAAAGAATCCGTTCTTTGGCCCCTTCTGCACAAGTGTTTGCAAGTGGATTTTGCCATTCCGCACAGCTTCAAAGAGCATTGAAAGCAGTTTGAAAGTGCATTATTCTGCATGTGCAGAATGTGCCTTTCTTTCTTTCTTTCTTTCTTTCTTTCTTTCTTTCTTTCTTTCTTTCTTTCTTTCTTTCTTTCTTTCTTTCTTTCTTTCTTTCTTTCTTTCTTTCTTTCTTCTTTCTTTCTTTCTTTCTTTCTTTCTTTCTTGGGATCTCTTGCTTAATTGCTTATAAATGATTGAATTATATTGTTATATTATTGTATTATGAATTGTATGATAATGAACTACCAAAAAACTTTAAATCATTAAAAAAAGGGTAATAGTTCCTTCCATCTTTGTATTCTGTCCTTTTCAATTGACCTTTGCTATAATTAGCATCTATCTTCCCAGTTTTCTTTGTATGTTCAGTAAGACAGGCAAGTAATTGTCGTGTTACTTCCATTTTTTAAGGAGCAGAATATTTACAAGCCTGAATATGTAGGTTTGGAGGTTCTGGTGGCCATCTCAAGAAGCCTGCTGAAATTCTAAATCACCATCTCAAATTAGGTTCTAATAGATTATTTAACATTTAGTGGAGGGAAACAACTAGAGCCAAGGAACTTTTCTGGGTGTTTTTTTTTTCTCCATCTTAAGAGCTTGCTGCTAAGATGGTTCTTGAAAATATTTTCATACTATTATCATCTTTCTGCTCCTTGTAATCATCAAGTGCTCCTGAGAAAATCAAGTTTGCAAGAATAGTCCTGAAATCTGATCATTGTATCACATTATTCTCGGGAGGCATAATTGAACAGGAAATGCATCAGAATTTGTCACGCTGAAACTGTTCGAAGAATGGGATCAAAATAGAAGTTAATAATTACCTAGGGCTCATTAAGTAAATGCTTAGAAAAACTACCACTGCTAATTAAATTCCTACATACTCAATTCGGATATTCAAGAGCACCCTGAGGACATTTTTCAAGTCACTTTTGGCTTGCCGAGGAAATTCCTCAGGTTTTTTTGCCTGAGGGGAAACCTCCACACCAGCTCTGAATTTTGCTCTAGGCAAATTCTGATGACCATGGAGTGATGTGTGGAATATCCCTTCCCTTGAGAAATGTCATTGTATGCGTCGAAGCTCATTTGCCTTTCCTCAGAAATTTGCAGCTGTCTCACCTGAAGAGAAAACACCCCATTCATTTTGAATAAATTTGGGTATAATTTTGATGGCAGTTCCAATATTGAAAGATTAACATGTAACATTTGTTTAATGCAAAGGCCAGTGAAAATTCCCAGAGAGCAGATGTGTGTTCCTTTTGTTAGAAATATAACAATGATAATGATGACATAACAGGAAATGATTTTATTAGTCATTGCTTGTGAGTGCAGAGAAGTGTTACACCTGTGGAGAAATCTTGCAAGTTTTATGAAAACTTACAGTTTCAAACTTGATGAACATTTTATCTAATCCTCAAAATAGGCCTCTGGGGATGTCAAAGGGGACCTTCATTTCTTTTGTTACCAGCAAAACAGCTAGTTGGATTCCTGTTGGGGAGCCATTTATGCAGTGGTGGGATCCAAAAATTTTAGTAACAGGTTCCCATGGTGGTGGGATTCAAACTGTGGCGTAGCGCCAATGGGGCTGGGCGGGGCATGATGGGGGCGTGACTGGGCATTCTGGGGGCGAGGCATTCCTGGGTGGGGCTGTGGCAGGGGTGTAACGAGGCAGCCCTGGGCAAACTGTAGCCCTGGGCAAAACCTGAGTTGGATGCCCCCCCCCCCATGGGCGGCCACTCCACCATGACCAAATTTGTTTTTGCACCAGGACATTGGTGCCTGCAGAGGGTGCATTTTTAGACATATCAGCACCAGAATTTCAGCATATCATCAGGAGACTGCCCTTATGCTACTCCCCATGTTTGGTGAGGTTTGGTTCAAGGAGTCCAAAGTTATGGACTCCCAAAGGGGGTGCCCCATCCCCCATTGTTTGCAATGGGAGCTAATAGGAGATGGGGGCTACAGTTTTGAGGGTCCATAACTTTGCCCCCCCTGAACCAAACTGCACCAAACTTGGGGGGTGCCATCATCTCTAGATGATACCCTGAAATTTTGGTGCCGATACATCCAAAAATGCACCCCCTGCAGGAACATCCTAGAAATTTGCCCAAGAATCTTAGTTCTGCATTGAGTTTTCTGCATTGCTGTTAATGGGGGTTGCAGTCTGTGGGGGACACATTTCTGAAGGCACAGTCTCAAAACTTTCAGGGGTCTCATCCAGAGAGACTGCCCTAATGATACCCCCAAGTTTGGTGCAGTTTGGTTCAGGGGGGGGCAAAGTTATGGACCCTCCAAACTGTAGCCCCCATCTCCTATTAGCTCCCATTGGAAACAATGTGGGGATGAGGGGCTTTTACCTCTTTGGGAGTCCATAACTTTTGGACTCCCTGAGCCCAAACCTCCACCGGAAATCACGGGGGGGAATTTAGCAGCATAAGGGTAGTCTCCTGATGATATGCTGAAATTTTGGCACCACTAGCCTAAAAACTGCGCCCCCTGCAGGCCAAAAATGGAAAACCACTAAAATACCCAAAACGAACCCAGCATTTTGATGCCCCCCACAAGGTGATGCCCTGGGCAGCTGCCCACTTTTATTGCCCAATGGGCATTAAGCCGAAGATGGGCTGTGGCAAGGATGAAGCCGCTGTGCCGGTCCTTGGGTGGGAAACGAATGCACGCAGGCACAGGCTGCCACGCACACCGGTGCACCTCCTGCTAGACTGCTTCAAGTTCTGCGCACTACTGCTGAGAGGAGGGGCATAACTAAGGCAAAAATCACGTGGCAAAATCACCAATAAGTAACCCCCTCTCGGCACACACAAATAATTAGTAACCTACTCTCGGGAACCTGTGAGAACCTGCTGGATCCCACCTCTGCATTTATGTTTGATGTGCTGTTTTTGGTGGGCAACTAATTAGAACATAAGAACATAAGAACAAGCCAGCTGGATCAGACCAGAGTCCATCTAGTCCAGCTCTCTGCTACTCGCAGTGGCCCACCAGGTGCCTTTGGGAGTTCACATGTAGGATGTGAAAGCAATGGCCTTCTGCGGCTGTTGCTCCCGAGCACCTGGACTGTTAAGGCATTTGCAATCTCAGATCAAAGAGGATCAAGATTGGTAGCCATAAATTGACTTCTCCTCCATAAATCTGTCCAAGCCCCTTTTAAAGCTAATTGTTTTTGAGTAGAATAGGAATACTGTACCTCTATAACAGCAGCAGCAGCATAAGAAAAAGATGACAACAAATAAGGAGAAGATAAAGTACAGGAGGAGGAGGAGGCGACGTTGGGATTTATACCCCACCTTTCTTTCCTGTAAAGAGACTCAAGGCAGCATACAAATTTCTTCCTTTCTCTCCCCACAACAGACACCTCGTAGGGCAGGAGGGCTGAGAGTGTTCTGAAGAACTGTGACTAGTCCCATGTCGCCCAGCAGGCGTTATGTGTAGGAGTGGGGAAACAAATCCAGTTCTCCAAATAAGAGTTCACTGCTCATGTGGAGAAGTGGAGAATCAAACCTGGTTCTCCAGATTAGAGTCTGCCTCTCTTGACAACTGTGCCACGCTGGCCCTTTGTAAGAATTTCTATAATAATTTTTTTAAAGGATCTTTAATTTCTTACAGAATAGTTCTCCCATGTTGGCATCTTGTAAATTCTGCTTTGTTGACTGGTTTATTTGCTTTTGCTTTTGCACCTGGAAATGTAGGTGTCTGATCCTCTGACCCTGGAGATTGTTGTGTTCAGCAGCAGTTTTGCTTTTGGGTGGAGAAGCAAGGGACAGGGTTGGGCTTTGACTTAGCCTTATATTTACTGCTATGCAGTGGTGGGAATTCAAATAATTTAACAACTCGTTGTTTACAAGCACCCTTTTAACAGCCTGTTCTGCCAAAGTGGTTCGAACCTGCTGAATCGCACCACTGCTGCTATGCTTACTGAATCAGTTCTGGCAGTAGCCAATTGTATCCATCACAAGTTTTCAATAATGTCAGATTTTGCTAACCTTCAAGCTTGTTTTGTTGGAGAAGAGCATAGGCATGATACTTAACTGGGTTTACAATTAACAGACTTTACATACATACTTTAACACTGTTAAAAAATAAAGACTGACTAGAGGAAGTTACTTGAAAATGAATGAAATGTAAAATGGTGGCCCATATTAAAGGTAAAGGCAGTCCCCAGTACAAGCACTGGGTCATCATTGACCTATGGGATGATATCACATTGGGTGATGTTACACCACAACATTTAATAGGCAAATTATATTTATTGGGTAGCTTGCCAGTCCCCCAGCCTTCTTCAGTTGTCTACACTTTACCCCTAGCAAGCTGGGTACCCATTTCACTGATCTCAAAAGTCAACCTAGAGTCTGAGTCAACCTAGAGCCAGCTACCCATAGTACAAAGAGATATACTGAACATGGGAATGCTACGCTGATGATTGTTGATATTACTGCTGTTACGTCAAACTTGGAATATAACCCAGTTTTATGACTAAGGTTTTCTGTGGCTTCTACACACTCAGGTTGAAGATCTAGATTGATTGACCAATCACATCATCAAAATCAGTAGAAAAATTGCTGTCAAAATGAATTTTATTTTGTTGAGAGTTAAAAGTGTTATTCCCCCATGATGCATTCACTGGATGGTAATTCTTTTGTTACGCTGGTGACTTGGAATGGTTGGCTGATGTTTTCTCAATCGGGTATTAATTATTAGAAGATATACCTTGATAGCTTTGTGAAGTGCCATGAGCTTGTAGAAGATGATCCCTTCCAGATGATGAGAACTAGTAAAATGTTGGGGGAAGAGAGGTAGAATAGACAATGCACACCAGTAAAAAAATATCAGAAGAATAAGGGGGAAATTATGTTTTTGCATCCCAACTCTAAAGTCCAAAAGTGTTCTAAGAAAAAGGAAGGAAATATTTTTTGTATAATCCATCATCTATGAAACAAGCATTTTATTATTGTATTCATTGCATTGTGCATTTGTGGTTTAGGATTTCAAGCTGAAATATTTCCTATTTGCGAGTCGAGACTGTCTAGAACACAAACCACTGTGTACTGAGATACAGAAGACTGATTATTAAACAAATTTTTAGACCAGCTTTCCTCTGTTTCTGTCCCCCAAGTTCTTTGTAATTTCTAGTTTGCTTCCTAAAATCAGAACACTAAAAGACACTCTTGTTTCCAACTGCCCTCCACTGGAAATGAATTGGACACTATTGTTGGCAGACTGCTATCTTCAAGTGCAGAATTTTGGGGTTTTGCTCTTCCACACAGTTGTTTCTCCACAGTTCAGTGTCATTCATGGGTGTCACGGCTGCCGTGGGCTTCCCTGCAGCTATGCATTCTGCATTCATAGAATCTGACACCTGGAAAGAGCTGGAAAGTCAAAACCTTCTGGAGTCTTGATTGACAATGGTTTGCCTCAGTGAACAGAAGGTTAACTTCAGTGCCGGTTCTACTGAAAAATCTGAATTAACAATATAATTAAGCCTGATGTGGGGGAGTGAGAAAACTTGCCAATGAAACATTTCTCCTAGTTGGTTATGCAGCATTTTCATGTGAGAAATTCAGGCGCAGGATATTCAGAAGTTATTATTATTATTGCCTTAGGCCGCATGGGGGAAATGAGGATTGTGGGCAATGCAACATCTCTGTTATATCATCCTGAGCTCCTTGGAGGAAAGGTGAAATACCAACAGAGTTCATAATGATTAACCATGTGATCCATGTTGGGGTGCTGTGTGATTTCCAGGCTGTATGGCCGTGTTCTAGCAGCATTCTCTCCTGATGTTTCGCCTGCATCTGTGGCTGGCATCTTCAGAGGATCTGATAGTAGGAAAGGAAAGCAAGTGGAGTATATATACTTGTGAGTAAAGGTCAATAGGTGAGGGCATCTGAATAGGAGTGGCCTGGCAAGTGAGTAACAATGAAGTGTAGCATGTGAGTAACAATGGAGATAGCAAGGTCAATAGGTGATAGCAAGGTCAACTTCTGAATAGAAGTAGTCTGGCCTTTGTTCCCTTTGATTGTTTACAGTCTATAGTCATCCTGTTTTTGTGTGGAGCTGACTAGTCACTGTCTTGACTCTAGTGTTTTTCAAAACTGGCAGCCAAATTCTGTTCATTTTCATGGTTTCTTCCTTTCTGTTGAAATTGTCTATGTGCTTGTGGATTTCAATGGCTTCTCTGTGTAGTCTGACGTAGTGGTTGTCAGAGTGGTCCAGAATTTCTATGTTTTCCAAATAATATTCTGTGTCCAGGTTGGTTTATTATGTGTTCTGCTATTGCTGATTTTTCTGGCTGAAATAGTTTGCACTGCCTTTTGTGTTCTTTGATTTGTGTCTGAGCGCTGTGTTTGGTGGTTCCTATGTAGACTTGTCCACGGCTACATGGTATGCGGTAGACTCCTGCAGCAGCTAGAGGATCCCTCTTATCCTTTGGTGAACATAGCATTTGTTGAATTTTCTTAGTGGGTCTGTAGATTGTTTGTAGGTTATGCTTCTTCATCAGTTTTCCTATATGGTCAGTGGTTCCCTTGATGTATGGTAAGAACACTTTCCCTCTAGATGGCTCTTTATCTTTGTTCATGTGGCTTGTTCTTGGTCTTACAGCTCTTCTGATGTCTGTAGTAGAGTAACCATCAGCCTGTAGAGCCCATTTTAGGTGGTTCAATTCATCTTGAAGAAGGTGGGGTTCACAGATGCTGTTTGCGCGATCTACCAAAGTTTTTATGATGCTCCTTTTTTGTCCTGGATGACGATTGGAGTTTTTGTGTAGATATCTATCAGTGAAAGCCTTCGACAATACATTGATCCATGTTACTTGGTCTTTTCTGCCCAATGATTTGTTCAACGTTATGTTAATTTATTGCACAGACAATATGAAAAAAGATGGAGGCCAGTGTGGTATAATGGTTAGGAGAACCAGGTTTGATTCCCCACTCCTCCACATGAGCGATGGACTCTTATCTGGTAAACCGGATTTGTTTCCCCACTCCTTCACGTGAAGCCTACTGGGTGACTTTGGGCTAGTCACAGTTCTTTGGAACTCTCTCAGCCCCACCTACCTGATAAGATGCCTGTTGAGGGGAGAGGAAGGGAAGGAGTTTGTAAACCGCTTTGAGACTCCTTAGAGCTGAGAAAAGCAGGATCTAAATCCAAATTTGTTTTCTTCTATCTAATCTATTACAGATTAGTACACTTTTGTACTCTGTTTTTAACTCTGCCTGAAACAAGTGTTCGAATAAGCTCTTGTTATTTGTTTTGTGGAGTTAAAGAATCTGCAAGGAGAAAAAAAACTGAAGTATCAGTTCAGTTGCTTGGAGTACAATCTACCAAGTGTTACACCCACACACGCCAGACAGAAATGAATGAGCCTTGTGTGAGAATAATGCTTGCAGCATTAAGCTCTTTGAATCTTTCATCATCTGGGATCAGTGTGGCAACTTCTCTGTGTACAAAGAGCTGTGCTGCTCAACTGAACCAAATCTTACATAGAATTTAGGGGGAAAAATAGAAAAGGGAAAAGAAAATGTCACATCACACTACAATGTCTGTAATGTGAAGTCACCATTTTTTTAAAATTTCCAAATATGAAAATATTAATTGTAAGAATGGGCTAGGCAGAGAGAAAGCCCCCTTCGGAGTGCAAGACATCTCTCTGTAAAATCCCATGGGATTCCTCTCAGTTATCATCATGACAATATCCCTAAGTGCAACATTACCCAATCCAAACCAATCCAAAAACCTTTATTAGGCATAAAACTGGAAGTACTGAACATTCCAGGTACAATAACAGGATCATTGTTACACATCATGTAGAACACAGATTAAAAATGTAGCAACTGCTTCTGAAATTTCTACATTAGAGCTGTTCAATAGCTTAGACATTTTTAGTTTGTCTGAGAAAAACATAAATTCTGAAGGTAATAAAGCTCCCAGGTCGGTTCTAATATCAGTATACCTCAAACAGTAAAGCAGGATATGAGGAATTGAGTCCAAAGTGTAGGGACAGTACCGACAACAACGCTCACTTCGTGGGATGTTAAGGAAACGACTTTGAAGATAGACTGAAGGAATAAGTTGCACCTTGCTCTGGTCATGACCCATCTACACTTATAGTTGACAAGCTGTTCTAAATATACAGCAGGGCTAGATTTCTGGGGTGTGATCCCAAATTATAGAGGGGAACAAGAGCTTTGCGCAGTACTCAGGAGAAATTGGTATTCCTGGTCATACAGTCTGGTCTTTAGATGATGGTAAATCTCCATGGTGGTAAGTATATGAAGAGACTCCCATGAGAAACCCAAGGAGAAGATTTTTTTTCAATACGTAAAATCCCATGGAATTCCACTCAGTTATCATCATGACCATATCCCTAAGTGCCACATTACCCTATTTTCTATGGCAGAAGAAGAAGATTGTTCATTGTAGCTACCAAGTAAGATCCTGATGACCTGATGGCCTAGGGCTGCCAACCTCCAGGTGGTAATTGGAGAACTCCAGGGATTTCAATCTCCAACTGACAGAGATATGTTCCCCTGGAGAAATGGCTTCTTTGGAAGGTGGACTCTATGGCATTACAACCCACTGAAGTCCCTCCCCAAACCCTACTCTCATGAGCTCCCACCCTTAAATCTCCAGATATTCCTTAACCTAGAGCTGGCAGCCTTGGTGCCTCCTTTTTTGAAGTCCTATGCCTGGGTAAGTTGAACAGTGACAGCGGTCAGTAGTGTTATGACCACTGCATGGCTCAGAGGCGTAGCTGGGCCAAACTGCATCTGGGGTGCAGTGTGTTTTTTCTGCCCCCCCCATGGCCACCCATGCCCTCTGTGCCCTCCAGCCCCCCCCTGAGGCGCTCCCCCTTCCCACACCTTTTCCCACACCCCTTCCCACACTTACTGTAGTTCCTTTTCTTTTTCTAGTACTTTTTCAGGCTGAAAAAAAGTGGCCTCATCACAGTTCAGGCTAAAAACTGCCTGAGGAACTATACTTCCCAGAAGACCTTGTGGGCAAGGGGGTGGGGGTTGCAAGGAAAAGTTGGAGGGGCTGGGGGCAATTTTCCACCCCCAGGAGTGCGCCTGGAGTGCAACACACACCCCGTCCCCTTTCTGCTCCGCCACTGGCATGACTGCCACCACCAAGCCAAACTTGGGCAGATAATGCAGGCACTGCTGCTGAAAAAAATTCATGGTGGCAGCTCCTGCCTGGTTTAATAAGTTCTCTCACCATCAGGGATGTGTGTTGAGGAGGAGAAGCCAAGAAGGCAGTAGGTCTTTCCTAGGGACATTTTGTCTTTCCCTCACATAGAATGAGAACAACTCTTGTATAGGTACCACAGGGATCAGAAGAGGCCGGTTTTTCCACCTGCCTCTTGTGACCCTTCTTTCTTCCAGGATATTAAAAAAATAAAATATTGCCAGCAGGATCCTGTTTCTTTTGTGCCCACTGACAGTGGAGTATCTTTCTATCCATTCTACAAGCACCTTTTTTCCATTTGTTATATTTTTTGCCATGCTAGAGTGACAGAAAGTATTTGATCTTAAAAGGATGACAAAGAAATAGAATGTGGTGAGCTAGCCAACAATACATTTTTATCCCACTCTTCCTGTGAGAGGCACAGGTTGGCACACACAATTCTCCTCACAACCACCATTTTGGTCTTCAATACAAGTCCCAATAAACAGATCAGGCCAAGAGTGCAGCTAAGCCAAGAAACAGCATCCTACAATTTGCATTGTAGACAGGAGAATGCTTGATTCTCCATGTCTGGAATCAGCAGAAGGAACATTCACTCACTACTGTCCACAGATGCAACCCTTTCCTATGCCACATGCTAGTAAACAAATGCTGTTCATAAGAACATAAGAACATAAGAACTAGCCTGCTGGATCAGACCATAGTCCATCTAGTCCAGCATTCTGCTACTCGCAGTGGCCCACCAGGTGCCTTTGGGAGCTCACATGCAGGATGTGAAAGCAATGGCCTTCTGCTGCTGCTGCTGCTCCTGAGCACCTGGTCTGCTAAGGCATTTGCAATCTGAGATCAAGGAGGATCAAGATTGGTAGCCATAAATTGACTTCTCCTCCATAAATCTGTCCAAGCCCTTTTTAAAGCTATCCAGGTTAGTGGCCATCACCACCTCCTGTGGCAGCATATTCCAAACACCAATCACACGTTGCGTGAAGAAGTGTTTCCTTTTATTAGTCCTAATTCTTCCCCCCAGCATTTTCAACGAATGCCCCCTGGTTCTAGTATTGTGAGAAAGAGAGAAAAATTTCTCTCTGTCAACATTTTCTACCCCATGCATAATTTTATAGACTTCAATCATATCCCCCCTCAGACGTCTCCTCTCCAAACTAAAGAGTCCCAAACGCTGCAGCCTCTCCTCATAAGGAAGGTGCTCCAATCCTTCAATCATCCTCGTTGCCCTTCTCTGCACTTTTTTCTATCTCTTCGATATCCTTTTTTGAGATGTGGTGACCAGAACTGAACACAGTACTCCAAGTGCGGTCGCACCACTGCTTTATATAAGGGCATGACAATCCTTGCAGTTTTATTATCAACTCCTTTCCTAATGATCCCCAGCATAGAGTTTGCCTTTTCACAGCTGCCATGCATTGAGTTGACATTCCCATGGAACTATCAACTAAGACACCCAAATCCCTTTCCTGGTCTGTGACTGATAGCACTGACCCCTGTAGCGTGTATGTGAAGTTTGGATTTTTTGCCCCTATGTGCATCACTTTACATTTAGCTACATTGAACTGCATTTGCCATTTCTTAGCCCACTCACCTAATTTATCAAGGTCCACTTGGAGCTCTTTGCAATCCTTTGTGGTTCTTACCACCCTACCATAATTCTGGGTATCATCTCGCAAACTTAGCCACCACACTACCACCACCCCTACTTCCAGGTCATTTATGAATAAGTTAAAGAGGCACTGGTCCCCAAAGCGGATCCTTGGGGACACCCCTCCTTACATCTCTCCATTGTGAGAACTTCCCATTTATACCCACCCTTTGTTTCCTGTTCCTCAACCAGTTTTTAATCCATAGGAGGACTTCCCCTCTTATTCCTTCATTGCTCAGTTTTTCTCAACAGTCTCTTGGTGAGGAACTTTTAATCAAAAGCCTTTTGGAAATCAAGTAGACAATGTCCACTGTGGTTCCCCTTATCCACATGTCTGTTTTACACCCTCAAAGAACTCTAGTAAGTTTGTAAGACAGGACTTGCCTCTACAAAAGCCATGCTGACTCTTCCTCAGCAGGTCTTGCTTTTCTACATGTTTAATAATTTTATCTTTAATGATAGATTCTACTAATTTACCAGGAACAGATGTCAAACTGACTGGCCTGTAATTTCCTGGGTCCCCCTTAGACCCTTTCTTAAAGATTGGTGTGACATTGGCCATCTTCCAGTCTTCAGGGATGGAGCCTGATTTCAGGGATAAGTTGCATATTAATGTGAGAACATCAGCAATTTCATGCTTGAGCTCTTTAAGAACTCTTGGATGAATGCAATCTGGGCCAGGGGATTTGGTAGCATTTAGTTTATCAATTTCTCTGGGGAACAGTAAAATGCTGCATCTAGAGACCACGGGATGGAAAAGACGAAACTGAGGATCTTGGTCAACACTGACATGGGTGACAAGGGATGCTGGTGCTTGTAGATCTCTCAGAATTACAACTGATCTCCAGACTACTAAGACTATGAAGATACAGTTGAAAAATGGCAGCTTTAGAGGGCGGGCTCTATGCGCTTTATCCCACTGAGTTCCCTCCTTTCACTAAAACCAGCATGAGAGCCAGCATGGTATAGTGATTAGGAGAGGGGAACTCTAATCTGAAGAACCAGGTTTGATTCCCCACTCCTCCAAATGAGCGACGGAGTCTTATCTGGTGAACCGGATTTGTTTCCCCACTACTTCACATGAAGACTGCTAGTCACAGTTCTCTCTAAACTCTCTCAGCCCCACCTGTCTCACAAGGTGTCTGTTGTGGGCAGAAAAAGGGAAGGAGTTGACAAGCCGCCTTGAGTTTCCGTACAGGGGAGAAAGGCCGGGTATAAATCCAAACTCTTCTTCCTCCTTATCATCATAATCTAAACTACCCCAGCCCCCAGGCTCCATTCCCAAATTTGCAGAAGTTTCCCAATCAGGAGCTGGCAACCATACAAAAATCCCTGTTGGTGACACATCCACAGAAGAAAGAATTCTTTAAAAAAAAAAACATCAGTAGAATGGATCTTGATATTCCATAAAATATAAACAATACAATGTTATGAGAGAGCGGTGTATCTCTTTTTTCCCCATCTAAAATTATGCTTTCTGATCATTTAATTAGCACCTGCTGGTCAAAGAAATAAGAATTATTGAAATGAACTTGACGTCCCAGTCACTGCGCTCACCCGGCACAGTCCCGCACGTGAGATGGAACAGCTTGGCTGTTCTGTACCAGTCAAGCAACAAATGCTCTGGTTATTGGGTGTTTCAGAAAGGATACTGCTGTTATGGACAGATCATTACTTCATGACTTGTTTTATACCTGGGGGAAAAATGCCTTCAAATAGGCTACAGCCACGGTTTTGGAACATAGGCAGTGACTTTTTTTTTGAATGGAACAGAAAGAGATTGAAGCTCTGAGTTAAAAAGATGAAATGATCTTTGATGGATTAAATGGCCTTTGCTTGATACTGAGCATTTACCTCTGTTGTTAGGGTGATACCAGAAAGCCTCTAAATGTACCAGAAAAAGAGAGAACTTACTCGGTGCCAACAATTTCATCTCTTTTCCCCCCCTATCATCTGTAACAACAGCACTCAGACCGCAATGGAGGCATTACGAAAGCCTGACTTCTACACATAATACTGGAGTGCAGACCTTACTGAAAAGCATTGCCACAGTCCCACAAAGAGTTAGGGTCGCTCCTTGAATCAGAAGGGAAATGACAAAGGAGAGCAGGGTATGTATCTGAGAGTTTATTTAGCTCTTCTAAATCTCTATGCCTTTCACAATTTGCATTGTGAGAGTATCTAATACAAAATACATTCAGAAATTCATAGAGTAGTAATTAACTAATTATTTCATTGCTCCAGCATAGTATAGAAGTTAAGAGTCATGGACTGTATACTGGAGAACCAGGTTTTATTCCCCGCTCTCACAATACATTAGTAAATTCATTGAAATGTACAACAAAGTAGTAATTAACTAATTATATCATTACTCCTGCATGGTAGAGGTTAAGAATGGTGGATTCTACTCTGGAGAACCAGCTTTTATTCCCCACTTTCCTATATGAGTGGAGGACTGGTGAACTGGAATTGTTTCCCTGCTCCTATACATAAAGCTTGCTGAGTAACCTCGGCCTAGACTGCTTCCACACGGCCATGCTGGGGGGTGCGTCGGCGTATATGACACCGACACCCACCCCCGGGACCGTTCGCACGAACGGTCCTGGTAAAGGCAGGGAAGATGGCGCAGCGCTGCGCCATCGCCCAATTGTCATATCTTCCCTGCGACCTTCTGGCGCATCGCCCAGGCCAGTGGACATGCCTGCCTGCCCTGCGCGGGTATTTCCCAGTTCTGGCTTAATGTCAGAATCCCCAAAACACACACAAACTCTTGTTGAAGAACAGTAGTTTTAATGGTGTTGGATCTTCCCTGGCTAAAGCCAGAACTGAGAAATATCCACGCAAAATCCAGTAATTAAAACTACTGGCACACACACACACACACACCCCACACACACCCTGGGAAAGCGCGCCTAATAGTAAGAGTTAGAAAGATAACATAAGATGGGCAAGCAGTGACCTTGAACACCACCTGGTACTGCATAACATTCTACAGCAACAGTGAAAAGACAGTTAGAAATGCATTTAACCCATTCCATCTCCCCCTGTACATTGAAACAGCAGCATAAGCAAAATCCCCAAATACAGGCCTCCTGACAGCTCTGGAGTCACAGGGCATGGGGGCGTGTCCCCAGGCCTGGGCGACGTGCCGGAAGTTCACAGGGAAGGTACGTCGATTGGGAAAGGGGGGGGATGGCGCCTTCCAGCCGCTGCCGTTCGCACAGCAGCAGCTGGAAGCCGCTGTTTTCCAAAAACCTTTCTCGGGAAGCGAGGTTTTGAAAATGGCGGCGATGCAGCTGCGCCCCCCCCATGTGAACAGCTCCCTAGAGATGGTGTTTTTGCCGTCCCTAGGGCGCCGTAAATGGCCCGTGCAGAAAGGGCCCTAGTTACAGTTCTCAGAACTCTCTCAGCCCCACCTGTCTCACAAAAGTGTCTGTTGTGGGGAGGGGAAGGGAAGGCATTTGTAAGCCACTTTGAGACTCCGAAACGTGCGCTATAAATCCAAACTCCTCTTATATATCCAAATACAGACATTAAATAATGCTGTAAAATAAATACATGAATAGTCTGAGCATATTTTAAGGTAGCTTTACATAGTTTCTGCTATGAGGCAAAAACATCCTATATATTGAAGAATTCAAAAAGTTACATGGTTCAAATAGAATGGTAGATGACAGACACGGTGGCATAGAAAATGTCTCGGCTCCCATCTGGAACAATTAAATGAGCACGATTGAACCGGCTGTGTTTTATAACCACTATGATGGTTACCTGGTTATAAAATATATGGAATGCCTTTGTTTCATGGTAGGACATCTTACTAGAGACTATTAGCCCCATTGGGGTGGGGGTAAAAAAAGGGCGTATGGGAGCAACATGCCCTCGCATCAGTGTGTTTGCCCTCCCTAGGGCACTTACCCCAGTAGAGTAAGGAAACTGCCAGCATGTGGCTGCCATCGGCCTCCCTCAGTGCTGAGATGCAGTGTGGGATTCTCTGCCAGCGTCTCAGCACCTCCGCCACTGCAGTTTGCAGTTTAGCACAGCAGGGGTGGTCCATGGGCATGGCCTGGGAGGAGCCAACATTCAGCTTCCTCCCAGCCATTTGCTGGGTTATGCCGGCAGTGAGAAATTTACATTTACACAACCGTTTGGGGTCACGTAAGTCTATTCAGCCCCACAGAGGCTTCTTGGTGGCGGGGAGGTTGAGTTACCTTCCCACAAACCTTTTTTTTTATCATGGTCAGTCTAAATTCCTTTCCATCTTTCTGAAAGATTTCTTCATGTTCCATATTCCAAACAAAAACTCTGTAGGTGTAGGGAAATATGCCAGATTCTATCTGCCACATAGTGTTGGACAGCCAACTTCATGCTGATGTGAGAGAGAAACTAATTACCCCAGTATTACGAGTGAAAACAACCCAAAGTAAAAAGAAACAACTTTCCATACTCCTATCAGATGAGGACCCAGACTCCACCAGCGCCGTTCCTAAATTTCTTTAGTTGGTTCTAAAAACCCAGACTCGTCAAAAACTGGAATAAAATGGCTGAGCTGTACAACTATTAAACCCCTTTTGTAATTTATTGATTTTACTGTCCAACAAATTTTAATTCATTTTTGTATGCCAGTAAAGGTATCTGAATTCTGGCTCCATACTGAGCCATATTTGGTTCTAGAGGCATAGCCCACAGACACCTGCCCTATCTCATGAGTATAATTCCTAGATATCATGGATCTGGCATCTGGAGCATGCATATTTAATTCCAAGAGGGATATCAAAGAGATATTGTTCTCAATTGAGAGTCATAGGAGTTCACACCTTTGACATTGTGATTCCACCTTGTGCCACTTAACATTCATAAAAATTACACTGAAAAATTTCAAGTTTATTTTTCATAAGAAGTAATATATAGAACAACAATAAAATATGCAAAACAATAATTAACATACAATAGTTCAGGCCAGTGGAATATAGGGGGAAAATGGCTCCTGGGGACAACACCTGCACCGGGCACCCCCCCCACTCCCCCATGCTTGGGGGCAGAGCTCAGGGGGAGGAGTGGCTCAGACATGCACCACAGTAGCAGGCTGGCCCTGGGCAGTGCTCGTCCAAGCCACCCCCTCCTCCCTGCATGTTGCCTCCTGCCCTCCACAGGCCCTGGGGAGGGCAGAAGTCGGCCTGAAGGGAGGAGGGGGCAGGGCACCATGGTGGGTGGCTCAGGAGCTGGACTCCCATCATGATGACATTCTAAGCTGCCCCCACCCCTGAGTGCCTCAGGAGGGAATGGGGCAGCTCAGATGGGCACTATGGCAGGAGGCAGCTGGGGGGCACCTCCCCCACACCGACCCAGCTCTTGTGACCTGGGTTGGCATGGGGGAGGAGGGGGCTCTCAGCTGCATGGCTGGGCCAGCCTCAAGCGCCAGCGTGATTCCCTGGTGAGGGAGCAGCCTCCCAGCCGTGTGGCCGAGCCTGGCCTCACATGCCGGCATGTTTCCCGGTGGGGGAGAGGCCTCCTGGCCCTGTGGCTGGGCCGGGCCCCGACACCCTGGCATGTGGGGAGCTGCTGGGCACTGGCTGGGTCATCACATCATGGGAGAGGCCGGTTGCAGGGACCTGGCCAGCACCTGGCACCCGCCCCCACGTTATTGAAAGGTGTGCACCCAGGGTCATGGGTACCCCATGTCACTATAGGCAGTACACCACTGGTTCAGGCTTGTTGTGCTCAAGCAGACCAGCAGGGCCTAAGTCTTCCTCGTTTCTGTCCAGCCCGGTCCCTTAGAGATTAGTGGACTTGCAGCTTCTGCCTTGCTGAGCAGTCTGTTCTTTCTCTTCAAGAGTTCCACTGTAGCCCTCAAATATTAATAAGTAGTTTATCACAAAGTTGGAATCTTTCTGAGGTAAACTAGCTGCAGTTTCAGGCCCTCCAGTCAACCTGTGAAGGTTCATATAACATTCGTTGCAAACATACACACACAAAAAAATCAAAATATATGCTAATAGCCAATTAATATAAACACAATCCCTCCTTCCAGCAATCAGTATAAGAAATTCTCATACCTGGAGTATTAATATGTGGTTTATAACAAAGTTGCAGTCCTTCTGAGGTGAACTACCTGCAGCTTCACACCCTCCAGAGAATCTGAGAAGATTGTGCCTTTTCTGTCTTATATGGAATATCCCAATTCTTTAGCTCCGTGAGTAGAATCAGGTTTACATATGCAAACTACCTTTTCTTTTAAACTGTGAACATGTCAGCTGCCCTTGAGTATCAGAGATCAACTGGGGATGGACAAGCATAACGATGAGCTGGAGATTGAATTTCAAGCACAGATTAATATTATACAGATGACATTTATTTGCTGGTTTATTAAATTTTAAGACTTTTAAACTAAGTTAAGGATATGCTTGATTGTGTTGAGGGAGGGATTATTTTAGCCCCAGCTTGTTACTATAATGCCACAGAACAATGATTAACAATGATCTTTCTTCCTAAGAAAAGAGTGGAAACTTTTATTTATTCAATTATCTTAACTTCCTTCAATTTCTCCAACAGACATAGAATGAGGTACATAAAGGTATATACATAGTGAGGTACTGGAAATCTACACATTTCTTTCCATTTAAGTGTTTAATTAACAGCCAGGTGGTAATATATCTAAAGCCCTTTTCAGTCCTTATGATTTTGCCCACTCTTCCACATCATCCACTTTCAATGCACTTTGCAGCTGGATTTTACTGAGCAGAATAGCAAAATCCACTTGCAAGCAATTTTGAAAGTGGATTGAAAGTGCATTATTCTGCATGTGCGGAAAGGGCCTTACTGTGCAATCCAAAAGAGGAAAAGCAAAAACATATTGGAAGCGGTGTCACTCCTGTACCTTACATACATAAGCCTTTATTGGCATAGTCAGAAAGAGTTACATAAATCGGGAACAATTGCATGAATACATGATAGATAAAAGGCCCCACAGGGAGCACAACAAATATGTTCTACTGGGAACTCTCAACTATCTCCACAATGAAATTGGCAATCTCTTCACAAAGACCGGGGTCCGAGTTGTTTAACAATAGAGATAACCTAGTCAGATCAGGCGGCCCAGATTGGAAGAGAGAATATAAATTGGTATATTTAGATCTGATGTTATCAAATCTGGTACAGTGCAAGAGTTGGTGAGTCAGGGTTTCAACCACATTAAGTTTGCAACTGCATAACCTTGCGGATTTATCTAAATTGCTGAACCTACCCTTTAATAGGGCAGAGGGCATAACGTTAAAACGCGCAATGGGAAGGGCTCTCCTTGCGCGTGGGTTCACTCCTGTACCTGTGCCATTGCCAACTGAACCACTTGTTCAGATTTTTAAAGTGCCAGCTTCATTCAGTCAAGCAAGCCTTAACTGCTGCAGTCACGTGCCTGGAATCACATGAGCTTCTGGAAACGTCTGCAAATTACTAGTTTGTCAACACTATTACGTATAAGGGGATATCTCTAAATTCTATCATAACATGACACCTAATAGACTGCTAAAGATAAATGCTAATGGCTTACAACTTGGGCCAGCTTTCTTTGAAGTATGTGCACAAATGCTCTGTGATGCTGCTGGAACTGGGCAGGTGATTTAGAAAGATTTCCAGAATCTAGTGTTTTCAGGATGAAGGTTTATTTTCTTTGTATACTTCATTGTTTTTTCCCCTTGACTAGCAAATTTTTTTTACACCACACGAACAACTATTCCAATGTGCTTGATTTATAGGATGCAGGATTCAGTTTCTTGATGTAGGATTAGGTTACCTTGGTAAGGTTTTAATACAGAAGACAAAAAGTCCTGTATGTACCTTTTAAGTTTATACAGAGGCCCACTATGCATGGAGCTCTTTCATCAAGGTTCTTTGCTGCATAATGGGGTTACAGCGTGGTCTCCTTGAGTTTCTCTGCTTATGTGCTTGCCTGCCCCTACTTCCGGGTTGCTCCTGGTCAGTCACAACAGTATAGGCTTTTTTACATTTTATTTTTTTTATTCTGTTATTTTTTATATTGTGATCGTGATGGCTTGTTATTATTAATTTGTGTTTTTGTCTTTAAAAAGCCGGAGATTGATCCCTCAGAAATGCCTGCAAGGAGCGGAGGGGGGAGAGACTTGAAGGAGCAGAAACCCCATATCAGGGTTTGCCTACTTTCAGAAACCATGGGTTTTCTGGGATCTGCAGCACTCCAAGTGTGAGTACTTCTACAATCAAAACTCTCCCCCAAAGGAGACGTACCCTCACTGTGGGGCAGAGCACCCGGTTGTAATCAGCCAGAGACAGAGATACTGTAGAGGGGGTGATTTGGAACTCCCCCCCCCCTACTGCAAATTGCAGTGTTATCTGCATTCTAATCTCCCTATATCAGTTTCCTGTCTGATAGAGGAATTTCTGTTCTCTTATCACTGGCATTACATCAGGGATTACTTGTATACCTTTAAACTGCTTTCTATGGAAGTCAAAAGTGTTTGGTCCCTTGTGGGTAGTAACGCTTACGAAATCAAATCATCAAGTGAGGCTGTGTGCAAGGACATGACATAGCAGGGGACAAGATGCGGGAGAGAACGTGGCGACTCAGAAGATTTGCTTATTAAGATATACAGATCCCTTAATCAACAAAAGGCCAAGGGCGGGGGGGGGAGATGAAAATAGCAGAGCACTGTCGACAGATAGCTTATTTGACGTGATAAATTTTCAAATGCCAGAGTCCGTGGGCAAGTCACTTCCAATCATTAAAATAAGGGCAACTCCCCCCCCCTTATTTATAGGTAAAGAACACTCATATGGTGTCACTTCTCTGTGTTTCAATCCTTTTTAAAATATTCCTTTTCTTGGAACCCTTTACTGTAATCTCTCAGATGTGTATTGTCTATCCATCTCTGTTGCCTCCTCGGTTGACAGAAGAGGCTGGATCCAGCCAACTGGTTCACTCAAATTCATGCATTTTTCTTCCTTACTATAACCTTCATGCCACATAACATCTGTCCACATGGGGCCCTCAGTCTCAGACAGCAGACTTTTTTGGGTGGTTAAAGAGGATTCTCCAGCAGAAAACTACCACTGGCCCCTTCCGCACATGCAGAATAATGCACTTTCAGTCCACTTTCACAATGGTTCGCAAGTGGATTGTGCTATTCCACACAGTAAAATCCAGCTGCAAAGTGCATTGAAAGTGGATTGAAAGTGAATTATTCTGCATGTGCGGAAGGGGCCACTGTGTAGTGGTTAGCATGTCAAACCAGGATCTGGAAGACCCAGATTCAAATCCCCATTCTGCCGTAGAAGCTTGTTGGGTGACACTGGGCCAGTCATTCACTGATAACCTAACCTGTGAGGATATAAGATAGTGAAAAACCCACATTACAAGCTTTCATTCAGAAGAAAATGAATTAATTAAAATCTACCCTAATCACCACAGCCATGAAAACGTGCTCCCCCCTGTATTTTTCTCTCCCATTTGAACGGGGCCACTTGGCACACTACCTATATTACTTAATAAACCCTGCTCAAAGGAGAGCCATAATGCTCGCCAGGTTTAATGTTATGCCTTCTGCCTTGTTACATGGCAGATTTAATAAGCAAGAAAAGGTAAAAAGATTGTGCCCATGTAACGATGGCTCAGTTGAATCTCTGGCCCACCAATTACTTCACTGTCTCAGATTCAAGGAAATCATATCCAAGTATGTGACTCTTACTCCTTTACATTTACCCGATCTCCCCGATTTAGTTAGATTGCACTACTTGTTGGACAACCCTGATCCTTCCCTCTGAATGATAGTGGCAGACTTTCTCCTGGAAATTACTAAACGCCAGTAGAATTAATTAAAATTAAATCAATCAATAAAAGCTGGTTGGATCTAACCCGTATTTTGTTTATTTATTTAGTTAAAATATCTAATAGCTACCTTTCCACCTTGTAAAACTCAAACTGGCTTACAATAGAACAAGACTATTTTTTAAAAAAAAATCATAAAAACGCAAAATTTAGATCTTTTGGAAGCGAGGAATTTAGGATTGGAGACTCATACCTCACGGAGCACATCCCCTGTCCTATTTTTAAGTCATTCCAGGATATTTAAGCTAAGGTTCTGCTCTGGTGCATCCGAACGATGCCTTCAGAAAAGGAGAGAAAGAGACAATCCACACATTACCCAGTCCGTATGGAGGATCCCTGGACTGCCAAAAATACACTAGGTGAGTACCAAGTAAGAAAGTTAATTTCCAGGAAAGCATGAGGCCAATTTGGATCAGAACTATGGCTCATTCCGCACATGCAGAATAATGCATTTTCAAACTGCTTTCAATGCTCTTTGAAGCTGTGCAGAATGGCAAAATCCACTTGCAACCAGTTGTGAAAATGGTTTGAAAACGCATTATTTTGCGTGAGCGGAAGGGGCCTATGATCCATGAGAAGAAGGCTTCAGCCTTCCTCCTGCACCATTTTCCTAACCCAAACAAACCCTGGGAAGCAATAGTTTGCTGGGGAAATATACCTGTACTGGCAGCTACATGATATAAATTATCTCCAGTGATGCAAATTATGGTCCCCTGAAGCTGTTTCAGTTCAAGAAAAAAGTGTGGGGAAGAGGGTGAAGCCCCTTCTCACATTCTGTTGTCTCAATCCACATTGAGCTCATGTGCTGCTAGGAACTGAAGCTCCTAGCAGAGAGCTCAGACCACATGTCTGTCCCCAAGTCCTTGTGGAGGCCACATGTCCTCCACATGGACTTTGTAATGTGTGAATTAACCTTTTCATTATGACTGGAAGAAGCGCTTCCCCTGAAATTCTTATAAGAAAAAAAATCTCTGACTTTTTTTGTGGTTTTGAAGGGCAAAAGCACTGAACAATACATGTAAATAATAAAGAGTCTTGTGGTACCTTAAATACTAACAAATATATTATGGCATACAAAAGCTTTCATAAACAAAGGACACTTCATCAGATGCACAATGCTCAGTTGGCAGACAAATGTATTTGGTGTTCTTTAAGATGCCATTATTTTGGCTGCCACAGACTAGCATAGGTACATTCCTGAAATGAGGAAAGAGAAACCGTCACATACCAAGGGTGCTATCATTCTGTTTGTGGCAGGAAATCATTTGCACTAAGTGACTGTTTTTACCACAGAGTTTCTGGCTGTTCCTAGAGCTACCTCAGGGTTTCCCCCTGAAGAGCTCACTTCAGGGTTTTCCCCAGAAGTAGCATCATCATTTTTGAAATGCTATACCTCATCACTTCTCTACCTCTAATCCTCTCACTAGATGCCTCCCACTCAGAGGCATAGCACTGGTGCACCCGTGCGTCCTCCGCTCATGCTCTGGAATGTCCACACCCATGCCACGCCCTTGCCCCATCCCCACAGGGGCGCGGGCCTGGTGCACCGCACACCCCCATGTCACCTTAAAGCTACGCCTCTGCTCCCACCAGCTTGGCCTGGTAACCCTAAGATATGTGTCTCCAGGGTAATTTGAGTTTGTAGTGGTTCCTGCAAGCACCCACCCATACACACACACACACACACGCACACACGCACACACGCACGCACACACCAAATTTCATTTTCTGTTTCAGTTTATTCTCATCTGCACTCAATATTCTAGTCTTCCAGGAGGGTGATGAGTCCATGTTAAAAACTGGGGTGTGTGTTTTTTTTTTGGGGGGGGGGGGTCTTTTTACTTTACAAGCTAATCTTTTTCTGCATACCTAGGAAGTCTCTGAGCACACCAAAATTCCTGTCTTGTCTATGGGTAGTCCAGTTTCACTGTTCTTTTGATAGCCAGAGGTGACAGGTTCACCTTTAGAAGAAGTGGCACAATATGTGATGGAGCATTCAAAGAGGAATCTTGCCTGCTGTTTCAGTCTTCCCACCCCCAGAATTGATCTTCCTTTATGTGCTCATTCTTCTTCTGTTACAGAAAGACTTAACTCCCTTTTTTTAATAAATAAATTTACCGCAGACAACTTCCTCGCTGACACAGTTGATTTTGCAGATGATCATAAAATGGCTAGGGGAGGCTGGAGTAATGGAAAATATGACTGCCTGACAGAAAACTATTGTTTCAATCATCCATAAATAATAGTGCATGATTAGAATGCTTCAGGGGATGGGCCACCATTACAGTCAACGAGTTGCAAGTATTACCAGGACTCCACTGTATATTTCCTCTGTTTATTCTACAGAAACATCCCCTGTTTACAGCAGTGGCCTTTTTTCTGTCAGAGATTAAGCAGTTTGGTTTTGTTTAACCCCAAAAGTATTTAAATGAGCTGATACTGTAAAAAATGAGCAAACATTTCAGTAATGTTGAGCATTATTAACAACTCCCTTGAGCAAGGAGTATTCCCGGGTAGGCTGAAGGAGGCGGTCGTCCGCCCGCTCTTGAAAAGACCATCCTTAGATCCTAGTGATCTGGCCAATTACCGCCCAGTCTCGAATCTTTCATTTCTGGGTAAGGTAATTGAAAGAGTGGTGTTGGAGCAGCTTCAGGGCTTTCTGGAGGACACATGAGTGCTCGAGCCTTTCCAGTCCGGCTTCCGGGCGGGGCATGGGATGGAGACCATCCTTGTCACTGTCACAGATATGCTCTGCATGCATTTAGATTGAGGCGGATCAGCGCTGCTGGTATTGCTTGATCTTACCACAGCATTTGATGTGGTGAACCATTACCTTTTGACCCACCACCTGGCTGCGTCCGGGGTGTGGGGCACTGTCCTTCAGTGGATTGCCTCATTCCTCCATTATAGGGGTCAGCAGGTGTGGTGTGGGGACCAGGCCTCCCAGCAGTGCCCTCTGTATTGTGGTGTGCCCAGGGGGGCTTATTATCCCCGCTCTTATTTAATATCTACATGCGACCCGTTGCTCAGCTGGTGTGAAGCTTTGGACTAGTCTGTCATCAATATGCTGATGACACCCAGCTCATTCTGTTGATGGAGGGGGGACGACCTCTGCTCCTACGGCTCTACAGCATTGTTTGGAGGTGGTTGCTGGTTGGCTGAAGAAGAGCAGGTTAAAACTCAATCCATTGAAGACGGAGGTCCTCTGGCTGGGTCATGGGGGGGAGGTTGGGGATTTCCAGCTGCCACTGTTCAGGGCCACTTAGTAGGTTTTGTGTGGAGGAGTAAAGAAAACCAAGCTGGTTTTCCACATTAGAGTCCGCCACTCATGCGGAGGAGTAGGGGCCAAATCTCTTTACAGATTAGAGTCCATCTGCTCTTAACAACAATTGTAGCTTATGCATTTGCCTTTCCAATAAGCCATAGCATGGAGATATGCCACAGTTAGGGACTTGAAAGAGGACCCTTACCTGATTCCAATATGCCAATTTTGGGCTCTTGGCCTGCTGACTGGTTAACTCACCATTTTTTAAAAAATAATGTGATCTAAGTATCCAAGCAGGATTTTAATGGAGCTAGTGGTGTAATATCCCTTGCCAGCAGTGGCAATCCAGAGTCATTTCCAAAGCTGCCTAATAAATGGTCAGCTTGTCATTGCTTACTTCTCTAGTAATTTTCTTGATCTTTTAGCCGTGTCAGAATTGCTGTTGTTTTTTCCCCCCTAATGATTTATTTCTCAATCAATAGACTGACATTTGAGCACAAACAGTGAAATTAAGAGAAATCTCGTGTTAAGCTGAAAGTTCTATGGGCACTTTGACGTGATTATAGAGCGTGACCTCAGTGCCTTCTTTTGTAATATCCGCTCCTTTATGAAAGAGACAGTATTCTTTGCTGTTTTGTAAGTGATTAGAGTTGATATTTGTTAAGCCATCCATTCAAAAAGCTAAGAAATATGGCATAAAGAGCAAATCAGGCAATTGAAATGGTTATTTCTGTGTGCCCTTTCCATAGTGTCCAGGAAGCCATTTTACAAAGTCTTTTTAGAGCTGCAGCCTTCTCACGTATTTAGTAAATGTATAGTTGGGTTTGTACGAATTCCTGCAGCACACAGTCAATCAAATGTCCATTGAAGGTAATGAAAAGACTCCTGTGGTCCTGTGTAGCCCTTCCCATGTTAACAATAACACAAATCTGCCTATTGTGCTGGAAATGTGTGGTTTTGAACTTGAAGGACAGGAATGTGTTTCTGTTCCAGTTTGGCAATACTTCACACAGGAAAAAAAATTGGACTTTTGGAGAAAAGTAGATTGCTCGTATGTAAAACATCTTAGGTCAATTTTATTTATTTACTTATTATTTATTTAATTTAATATATTGCCCTATCCCCGAGGGGCTCAGGGCGGTGTACAGTATAAAACATCATATATAAAATCAAACATACAATTTAAAACAGCAGTTATATCCTAAAACAGCGTCCCACAAAACCCTTACATAACCCTCTCAGAAAAGAATAGAATAGAATAATGGGTCCCGATGGTATTATCTATCTATCTATCTATCTATCTATCTATCTATCTATCTATCTATCTATCTATCTATCTATCTATCTATCTATCTATCTATCTATCTATCTATCTATCTATCTATCTATCTATCTATCTATCTATCTATCTATCTATCTATCTATCTATCTATCTATCTATCTATCTATCTATCTATCTATCTATCTATCTATCTATCTATCTATCTATCTATCTATCTATCTATCTATCTATCTATCTATCTATAATAGGGACCCATATGGAGCCAATGGGGAGGGCGCTGGGGCACCCTCAGCGCCTGGTCTCTCCAAAGGCCCGGTGGAACAACTCGGTCTTACAGGCCCTGCGGAATTCTCCAAGGTCCTGCAGGGCCTGGACGGTAGGTGGTAGAGTGTTCCACCAGGCCAGTGCCAGAGCCGTAAGGCCCTGGCCCGAGTGGAGGCCAGCCGTGTCATAGAGGGGCCAGGGACCTCCAGTAAATTGGCCTCTTCTGAACACAGAGGTCGAGCTGGGACATATGGGGTTTTTGTTTTGAAAGCTTTTTTTTAAAAAAAAACACACCCTGATTCTTGTGGTCGGAAATGGGAGGAGGGGCTTCTAAGTTGGGGTACACTAAGGTTTTGCAGATGATGACGATAATGAGATGACTATAAGATGACTGAGAAGCGCCGATGTCTCTGGCCTTCTTTTGCTGAGTACTGACATCAGAGAGAAGGGTAGGCAGGCAGGACAGCATAAGATAGAAAGGATAGAAACCAGAATGCTGGAGAGGAAATCCGACAAGATGGCAGGCAATGGAAGTAAAAGAATGGACTTAGGGTCCACCTGCAAAAATTAGTGATGCAGCAGACATTTTTCTGTAGGCTCAGAAAGCAAAAACTATAGTAATTATAATGTCAGTTCTTACTCCTAATGAGAGAGCTTTGAGGTACAGGGGAGGATTTGGGTACAGAGGATGGAAGTAAGCAAATGAGAAATATTCAAGTGCCATACTTTCCTTGGGTTCGGTGGATAATCTTGTGACACCTTTTAACATATTTGTATTCCAGCATAAGATTTCATCAGGTGCATTTAGCTAGTTCCCCCCTAAGTAGACATACATATCTGGAGTTATGAAGGTGGGAGACAAAGTTAAGCAGTAGAGTCAAAGGGCCGTGTAATGCAAATATTTATGTCAAATGCAACTGTAGTCAAGAATTGTGGGAAATCCAATGGTCTCGGTCTAATCCAGTGGTGGGATCCAAAAATTTTAGTAACAGGTTCCCATGGTGGTGGGATTCAAACTGTGGCGTAGCGCCAATGGAACTGGGTGGAGCACGACGGGGGCATGACCAGGCATTCCAGGGGCGGGGCATTCCTGGGTGGGGCTGTGGCAAGGACACAGCCACTGCGCTGGTCCTTGGGCGGGAAACGAATGCACGCAGGCGCAGGCTGCCAGGCACGCCAGTGCACCTCCTGCTAGACTGCTTCAAGTTCTGCGCACTACTGCTGAGAGGAGGAGCATAACTAAGGCAAAAATCACGTGGCAAAATCACCAATTAGTAACCCCCGCTCGGCACACACAAATAATTAGTAACCTACTCTCGGGAACCTGTGAGAACCTGCTGGATCCCACCTCTGATCTAACCAGCCTGCTAGATGAGGCTAGGTCTGCTCCCAGCAGCAAACAAAAGTGCAACAATATGGTTGGTGGGGTATACTGTCAACGTAGAGGTTCAAAGGCACTGATGTGGATTGTTAAGTTACACTTGTCAGCACAAGGTTATACGAAAAGACGTTTGGAAGGAGTTTCCTCACACATCAGTGGCAAGAATTTAAGAAATCAGAGAACACATGCTCAGAAACAGAGAGACATGTTCCCCTCAACAATTTGGTACTTTAAGGTGGGCGGGAAGCTAAAAAAGAATGAGCAGAATGTAGAGGCCCACATGCTGTACAGTTTTTCAGGTGAAAAAGGCAAAATTCCTATATGGATTCCAAATCAAATCTTCCATTTTGTGCTTTGATTTTTTCCAGTCAAATCTTCAATTTTGTGCTTTTGAATGGGCTACTCATGTGTTGTTGTTTTCAAAAATAAATCCCTGTTTACTTGAATGTTTAGTGCACTAGCAAAACAAAAACAAATAAAATAAAATGCATTGCAGTCATTGACGTACAAAATTTACAAAACAGTTTTACAAACTAAAATTAGAAGTGCCTTCCCTGATAAAAAAGATTCCATTACCATAAAATCATCTTATTCATGATAAAATTCATTTCTATCTAGCTCCCTTATGAGAGTTCAACCAATTGCTTCTACACTTGATGGCCAACCTTAGCAACTTTGTATGACAGCTCGCTATTCCTGTCTGAAAGAATTTTCTTTAATTTAACAGGTTTGTAAATATCTGCGTAATCCAAGAATATGAAAAGTAGTAAATCTTGGTGAACTTGATTAAATATACTACAACCAAACATCACATGTTCACTTTTTCAAATGTAAATCCCTGTTCACATGAATTATCCATTCCAGACAGCACACAAAAAATGTCTGTGGGATGTCTTAAGAAGAGGTGTCTTCTGATGTACTTTCCAGACAGCAAAGGTGTCAGAATGGAAAAGAGGCTGTTTCCCACCTGACCATTTTGCTCACTTGTCAGTTTCACCCTCTGCTTGCACCAACATTTTGCGTGCAGCTAAAGGGATTCTCCCTGCCACCATTTGGTGAAGGTTGCCCTAGGACAGTGCGTGCGGGCGAACCTTTGGCACTTCAGATGTTATGGACTACAATTCCCATCAGCCCCTGCCAGCATGGTCAGTTGGCCATGCTGGCAGGGGCTGATGGAAATTGTAGTCCATAACATCTGGAGTGCCAAAGGTTCGCCACCACTGCCTAGGATGTTTGCTCTTCAGGCTCTGATCCTAGGCACCTCTTTAGCCCCAAAAGTGCACAGTTGTACTCAGGTGATTTTGTTGATTCTGGCAATATATAGTTTTCCTTTTTTTTTTTTTTTAAAAAAGGAAGAGCTATCTTCAAAGACACACGAACGCATAAAAGAGCACCTTAGCAGTTCGGAGGACAGGTCTACCACCCGTTGAGAAGCATTAGGCAAAAGGGAAAACTAAGATGCCTCCTGAACTCTACATTCTGGATAGCCAAACAGGACACATCTTGCAGGCAGCTTAGTGGGGAAAGGAGCACTTTGAAGTGTTCTCCAAAAAAGACATCTTGAGCTAAAAAGGGGCCATACAGGCCATCTAGTTCAGCCCCCTGATCAATGCAGGATCAGCCTGGAGCATCCCTGGTACGTGTTCCTCCGGGCGCTGCATGAAGACTTCCAATGAGGGGCAGCTCATCACCTCCCTAGGCAACCAATTCCATGGCTGAACTACTTTCACTGTATAATTTCCCCTCTAATATCCAGTCAGTACCTTTCCATCCACAGTATGGAACACTGGTCTCATCTAGCAAGATTGTATGTATGGCTCATTCCGCACATGCAGAATAATGCACTTTCAAACTGCTTTCAATGCTCTTTGAAGCTGTGAGGAATGGCAAAATCCACTTGCAAACAGTTGTGAAAGTGGTTTGAAAACGCATTATTTTGCGTGTGCGGAAGGGGCCTATGTCTTCATATTCTTATGTTTACTATTGATACTGCAAGCAACCCAGTGCAATCCTCGCCTGCTTCCCAGTCCAGTCCACAAATCCCTTCCCCTTAAGAATCCTGGTCCTCCATCTTTAGCCCAAAATTCTTAAAGTGGCAAATGTAATCCCCTCATTGTGCAGCCAGGTTAATTGAAGCAAGGACTGTGCATTTTCCATTTTTAAAAATCTTTTAAGCGTTTGTCCCATTAATTTCCCCCCAGAAATGTTTAAAATATTTTATTGTTTTTTGTTTGTGCCTAACTATTTGAATTCATTCCCCCCTCCCCCCCAACTGTTTCAGTGGCCGTCATGTACTCTCATTTATTTATTTGCATCCAGCTATTCTCTGCAACAGAGATCCAAAGCAGTTTACAAGAAAAGGTAGGCAGTGCAAATAAACCAAAGAAGGCAAGAGGTGAAGCTTTTTAACTACAGAGCAGATCATCCTGTCCCTTCAAACTGATCTTCCTGACAGCCGAAGCCTGCAACTGACCCTCGGGCTAAAGACAAGAGGACCTTTGTTTCTTCTGTTTGGCTTGCATCCAAGGGCTGGTGCCTCTGGGCATGCCTAGGTCTTAAATACCTGTAAGCAGGAAAAGATGAAAGTTGGCTGGAATGTTATTCTACTATTGCAAGTCAGCTAGCACGATCTTTCTTATTTCCTCCCCTGGTGGTTGCACTTTAACATGTTGATTTTGTACTCTATTGGGACAAAAATGTCACATTTTTTAAAATATATATATTTTTGTCTGGTCTGATTCAAGTTTTTTTTTGGGGGGGGCTCATCCATCCTGCCCCCTTGTGAGGCCCTGTCATAGTGTCATCTCTGGCAGTGCCCTATATTAGTTCCATCTGGGGTGCTGCCAGTCCCTCCCAGCCTTCAGGCCGGGTGCCGCTAATATGGGGATGTTATGCTGCATACTGATTTTAATGTTTTTAGAGGTAATTTAAGTTATTTATTGACAGCTCTTTAGTTTTATGTTGTGAACCACCTAGAGCCCTCATGGGATGAGACCGTCTATGAACTTTAATGAATGAATGAATGAATGAATGAATGAATGAATGAATGAATGAATGAATGAATGAATGAATGAATGAATGAATGAATGAATACTTTTAATCTATTCATTTTTATACAAATCCTCAAATGCTACAATAAGTGCAAATGTATACAATTAGAGTGACCCACCAATTGTAACCCTTGACCTTGACCTTGACCTTGCTGCTGCTATAGTTTGAAGATTTGTATTTTAACTGGGGTTATTAGATTTGTTTTATTATGGTGGTTCTTGTTTTCCTGTACACCGCCCTGAGCCCTTCAGGGGTAGGGCGGTTTACCAATCGAATAAATAATAATAATAATAATAATAATAATAATAATAATAATAATAATAATAATAATAATAATAATAATAATAATAATAATAATAATTATCGTTATCGTTATCGTTATCGTTATCGTTATCGTTATCGTTATCGTTATCGTTATCGTTATCGTTATCGTTATCGTTATCGTTATTGTTATTATACAAAACAGTTATACACAGCAAACAAGATCAATATGCTGGATTTTGTATTACATCACACGTCGGACACTTCCCAAGCATCTAGGACTGTGTGATGTATCGACGAATAATGCGTGCAGAGCCGAGTAGGGTGGCCTTTTGCAGCTGACATATGGTGATTTTGTCAGCGCCAATTGTTTTTAAGTGCTGTTCAAGATCTTTATTATTATTATTATTATTATTATTATTATTATTATTATTATTATTATTATTATTATTATTATTATTATTATTATTATAAGCCTGCACCTGGGAAATTGGGCAATATTAGGGCTGCCCATTTTAAGAGGGGAGGGAAATGTAGGTACAGACTTCATTTTCTTTGGGGAGATACCCTTTTGGAACTTGGATCGTGTTTACATACTGCTTTATTGGGAAAAATATGCAGTTCTTGTATGCATTGGCTTTGTACTATTGATTTATTTAAGGAATTTGTGTTCCCCATCTTTTGAAGGTAACTTATGATTACACTAGTACATACTAAACAAGCCGCTGAAATAATGAAAATCAAACAAGACAGTAAAAACAGGCGAATGGGAAAAAAAAAGCCAGGCTATGAAAGCAGCATAAAGTGAACAGAATAGGCAAAACAGTTCTCTGGATTGCAGCAGACCATGAAACACCTATAAACAATTGAGTCCCTTAATTAAAGGCTTGGGTAAAGAACAATGTTTTGATCTGGTACCTCCAGATAAGTAAGATAGGTTCCAGGTAAACCACAAAGGGAGAAGGCTGTGGTGTAACTACCCCGGGGTGGGGTGGGGACAAATGCCTAAGGTGGGCTCCCGTTTGGTCACTGCCGGCTGAAGGAGAGGTTTGGAAGAGTCGCCGCAGGGCCCCCACAGCCGTGCCCTGCCAGGCCCAGCAGACGCCACAGCTGAGTACCCCTTGACCCTGCCCCACTAGGCTGGCAGAGGCCGCAGCTGAGTGCCCTTGCCCTGGTCCTGCCCTGCCAGGCCTGGTGGAGGATGCTGCCAGACACCCTTCGGCCCTGCCCCGCCAGGCCCCACCAGGCTGCCCGGGACCCCTGCCGGCTCAGGTAAGTGGGCGTGGTGGGCATGGTGGGGGCGGGGCATGGGCATGGGTAGTTGCTGGGGGAACCATTTTCCCCCAGGCACCATTTTCCCCTGCTACACCTCTAGGATAGGGAATTCCAAAGGCTACCATGGAAAACGTTTTGTCTCTTGTTACTGGACATCTCACCACTGAAGGCAAGGGCACAGACAGCTGAGGCAGATCCGTACTCTGTAGAGTGCATTGTTGTAATCTAATATGGATGTTATCCTACCACGGATTACTGTGGCATGACCATACTCTTTGAGGTGCTTCATGACATATAGGAGATCTGAACATCTAAATGTGGCTCAATCTTGAGCAGCAATACCAAGCTGTTTTAGGAACACTGTCACCCTCTTCACAACAGGCTGACTTTGCAATCCTCGAGCAGCTTCATTGATCAAAAGTACCTTGTCTGGTCTTATTCAAATTTTGGGGAGGGGGGGACTCATCCATCCTATTAGCTTATTCATGCATCTTTGTGGAACATTCAAAGTTGGACCTTTCAGCTATTCCAGTGAACTAGAGATGGGTGTTATCTGCTTTTTGGTGGCACCTCACTTCAAATTCCCTGAATGGTCTTTCCCAATGGTTTCATATGCATGCTAAATAGCATGGGGGGGCAGACTCATTTTGGGGGTAAAAGGGGGCATTCAACCCAGGCAGTATTTTCCTGGGTCCTGGGGGGGGTGAATTTTGGCCACCTGCCCCCTCCTTCCCTCACCCCCATAGGCCAGGAGGGCAGCTGGCAGTCACAACCACACATTCTGCTGTCTTCCTTGCTCCTCCCTCCTTCACCATGCATGCAGAGAAAGAGGTAGGGAGGGAAGAGCATGCCAATCTTGCACCCTTTTTCTCTGCCAGCCAATCAAGATAGAAAATATTTATATATTCTGCTTGGATATATATGTGTGTGTGTGTGTGTATGTGTGTGTGTATGTGTGTGTGTGTGTGTGTGTGTGTGTGTGTGTGTGCGCGTGCGTGCATGCGTATATGTGTATATATATATATATATACACACACATATACACACACACATATATATAGATATATATACACACACAAACTTATATATACATATATACATATATACACACACACATACACACACACATATATAGATATACACATACACACATATACACATACATATATCTATATATACATACACACACACACACATACATACATACATATATACACATACATACATACATATACATACATACATATATATACACACACACACATATACATACATACACGCACACACGCACACACACACACACACACACACACACACATACATACACATATACATATACATATACACACATATATATATAATTCTGTGGAATCGGTGTGTGTGTGTGACAGAACTGGTCCTTTGCCACCTCTCTAGGGGGTCGTAGAGAGGGGGCAGAGCCTGCTAGGAAGCAATTTTGCTGCCTTTAAGCCCACATCTGGCCTAGTGGGGTGGCTCTGGGGGCCTGGTTTTTTCTGATTTTCTGTGACAGTTTGGGCTGTTAAGGACAATTTTTGGAGCTTGGGGTGTCTCTGCTTCCTTTCTGCCTTTCTATGCCATTGTTAGGACTGTTGAGGGGCGGGGGGTTTAATATTATTGTGCAGTTGTCCACACTGTAAAAACCAAGTGGAGACTCTTGCTCACATTATACTCGACTGTCTGAGATATGTGAGTATTAGGAATTTCTCTCCTGGGCTGGTCCTAGACAAATCTGAAAGAGACTCTGACAACTCTGTTGTGGAGCTTTTGTTAAATAATACAGAGGCTGTGCTCTTGGAAAAAGTAGCAAAATTTCTTCTACAAGTGACAGAACTTTCTAAGTAACGTCCAGTGCTAGATACAGTTTATCTGTCTGTGTTTGAATGTACTTTTGATTTGTACTTCAGAACCAGGGGGCACACACTGAAAATGTTGGGGGGAAGAATTAGGACTAATAAAAGGAAACATTTTTTTCACACAATGTGTGATTGGTGTTTGGAATATGCTGCCACAGGAGGTAGTGATGGTCACTAACCTGGATAGCTTTAAAAAGGACTTGGACAGATTTATGGAGGAGAAGTCGACCTATGGCTACCAATCTTGATCCTCATTGATCTCAGATTGCAAATGCCTTAGCAGACCAGGTGCTCAGGAGGAGGAGCAGCAGCAGAAGGCCACTGCTTTCACATCTTGCACGTGAGCTCCCAAAGGCACCTGGTGGGCCACTGCGAGTAGCAGAGTGCTGGACTAGATGGACTCTGGTCTGATCCAGCAGGCTAGTTCTTATGTTCTTATGTAGAAATGTCTGTAACGCTCTGGAGCCTATTTTAATATGCCTAATAAAGGTTGTTGTATTGTATTGTATATTGTGCAGTTATAAAAAAAACATGGGTGCCAGATGCTCGCATGAGGGGGTGCAAAATCAGTTCTTGCCCCAGGCTGCTGCTGCTGCTGCTGCTGCTGCTGCTGCTGCTGCTGCTGCTGCTGCTGCTGCTGCTGCTGCTGCTTCTTCTTCTTCTTCTTCTTCTTCTTCTTCTTCTTCTTCTTCTTCTTCTTCTTCTTCTTCTTCTTCTTCTTCTTCTTCTTCTTCTTCTTCTTCTTCGTAAATATGCCAGTGGACTAGATAAATCCCTGCAAAAGCCCAGAAAGTGGCTTTGTCTGAAAAGGTTAAAAAAAACTATTAACAGCTAAGAACCAAAACAGTTGTGTCTGAAATGGCATGAAAATGGCTACAGAATACTTAGGAATGTAGTGGGGAACTCTATGCAACCACCGGAATGGGATGTCCAATAAACAACCACCGGGATTGGATGCCCAATAAACAGTGCAATAGGATTTGGATTGCAGAAATCTGAAACAGAGGTGAAACCAAGTGTAAGCATTAACATGACATGTTAAAGGATGCAGAAATTATATATCAGGGTCATCCATAGCAGCAACCGACAATATCAACTATACATAGTGTAAGTCAATACGATCAACAGGATGGAACATCCAATATGCAGCAATGCACTACAGGTCACATTGCAGAAATATGAAACCAATCTGTAATCTGAAACCGAGCTGAGACAAAGCGTAAGCATTAACATGCCTTATTAAACAATGCAGAAATAAAGTTACGAGGTCAGTGGGCTGACTTGGCTATCAGATTCAGGTTCCTTTATTGGGCCACATTTTGAAACCCGCAAGTTCTGCCATTCAAATCAAATTTCAAACAAAAGGCAGAGTCCTTTCCATTAAGACCTTTCCATTAAGTCCTTTCCATTAAGATCCTTTCCCTTCCACTGTGCCATTTGAGTTAGTGCAGTCGGGAAGGAAAAGCTAAGCCAGCTGCAAGACATCATGGGCAGAAAGAGCAAATTATGAGATATAAATAAATTTAAGATTAAACTAAAAGACCAAACTGGTATGGAAAAGCCAAGATTAATACAATACAGAAAGATCTTATATTATGTGTGAAATGTTGCATTAATGTTTTGATAAAACAACATATGTTTATTCTTGTGATCAGTGTGTGCCAAGCTGCGTTCTGCTGTGATATGCCAAGATGTGTTTTGCGTTTTATTATGAGATTTATTATTTTGGAGTTGTGTGATACAAATGTGCTTAGAAAGGGCTGATATATAGAATGACATAGTGGATAGAATAGATCAGCAAATAGCAGTTTAGGAATAAACAAGGAGTTGGATCCAGCCATCTTTTTGGGTTGATCTCCCTAATTTTCCTCCTTATGTAGTCCCTATCTCACATGACCTTTGTTCACGTGGGTCCCATAATCGCTACCATAGCTTTTTGGGTGGTCAAGGAGAAGTGATCTTCCCTTTCATCTATGGAAATGCTGGTTGGATCCAACCCTAGTTATACAACGTTGGGCTGAAACCAATAATTATCAGTCAGATCACTGGACCAGAGGTGGGATCCAGCAGGTTCTCACAGGTTCCCGAGAGTAGGTTACTAATTATTTGTGTGTGCCGAGAGGGGGTTACTAATTGGTGATTTTGCCACGTGATTTTTGCCTTAGTTACGCCCCTCCTCTCAGCAGTAGCGCACAGAACTTGAAGCAGTCTAGCAGGAGGTGCACCAGCGTGTGTGGCAGCCTGCACCTGCGTGCATTCGTTTCCCGCCCAAGGACCGGCGCAGCCTTGCCACAGCCCCGCCCAGGAATGCTCCGCCCCCGGAATGCCTGGCCATGCCTCTATTGTGCCCAGCCCAGCCCCATTGGCGCTACGCCACAGTTTGAATCCCACCACCATGGGAACCTGTTACTAAAATTTTTGGATCCCACCACTGCACTGGACAGTGACTAATAATAAGACACAGGTATTGAGATTCAGGAGGAGTGTATAATATGACCATGAATTTAAGAAAAGACAAAGAAAACTGAACTCACTGCAAAGCTCTGTCATACAGGCAGAACGGTCACCTAAAAGAACCCAAGTAATTGTTAATGTTCTAACTTGGTCTGGTCAACCAAGTTTGGAACTTTGTAGGGAAACTAGTGAGGTTATTCATGAGAATATCGAGCTTATACAGTAGTTTTGGATAACATGCAACAACAATATTTTTAGATGTACTACAAATAACAAAGTGTGCATTGCATCATCTTTTTTCTGTTCCATGTCCAGTCAATCACTCCTAAAAAAAAAATCTTATGGCAGTGAAAAGTCTGCTAGGTTTCAGAGAGGATGGAAACTAGAAGCCCTGTTATAAGGGAAGATTAGGTTGGGGAAAAGCCTGGTTTGTCATGATGCCTGTTAAACGACATTTGTCTGTAGACTTGAAGTGTGTTCATCAGAGGCAGACCGAGGGGAAACCGTGCCCAGGCACACGCATGTCCTGTGCCCCAACCGCAGTGTTGCTTCCCCACGGCCCAGAACGCCATGCCGCGGCCCCTCGATGGCCCGGCCATGCCTCCACCAATGATTCACCCGGGGCATTGTGTCCCCCCCTCCCGCCTGTGGGCTCTATGCTACTGGTGTCCATCACTGGTGTGGCACAACCTGAAGCTACAGGAAACATAACCTTGCTCCATGGATTGTACACCACTTATGTTTGCTTTGTCATGGTTCACACTCAAGAGGAGTGTGAAAAGCTAGCTGGAGAAACTGTTTTACCTTCATCAAAGAAGATTCAATTAATTTTGTCCCTGAGCTTGTGTAGACTGCCATTTAAATATTTCTCTTCCATAAGTGTGATTTCACACAAGTTACCTATAGATATCATTTCACCACAGATGTCACAGCCCCAAAATCATGGTCCTCTCCCTCAGTTGTTACATGTAGCTATTGAGTAGCATTGAATACAAGGAGTCTTGTTGAACTCAACAAGCCATTCACTCAAGTGAAAATCAATGGGCTTATAGCAGTACCTACTATGCTTTGCACTGTGGATAAGTACTATACTATGGTGCTTCACAGTTCCATACTGGCAAAGCAGTCCAGAAGGATGGCGAGACACTTAGGAGGTCTACTAATATCCTCTCAGTCAATATTCTGGTGAAGTTCAGTCAAACTCAGAACATAAGTCACCTGAGTAGGAATCTATACCATCTGTTTAATCTGGTATTGCCACCATGCCTAATCATGGTGATGCCAATATGCCTAAAATGTCCAAAGATCTTGCTTGCCTCTTGTTTTTTCTTCAAAGAACTAGTATTAAAGAAATGACAGGAATGATACCTATACATAAAATACATCAGGGTGCTACAATAATTTCAGCTATTCAAAGGTAGACCCCTCTTTACATAACCTAGTATGAAAATTAGTCATGTCCTGATTTCATGATGACATATTCGTTGTTGGTGCACCCAGCAGCTTCAAGTAGTCTGAAGGTAGGGGCATAAACATGATGTGATGTTTCAGGTAACATGGAAGTTTCATTTTTGGAAGTGTTTGCGTAGTAGTTATCTCCATGTGAGATATATTAGACAAACGGATAATATAGGCTCATTCCGCACATGCAGAATAATGCACTTTCAAACTGCTTTCAGTGCTCTTTGAACCTGTGCGGAATGGCAAAATCCACTTGCAAACAATTGTGAAAGTGGTTTGAAAACGCATTATTTTGCATGTGCGGAAGGGGCCTAAGTGTTGAAGATAATTCAGTGAGCTTCCTTCTTCAGTGAAGACTAAAACAGGAATTTCATTCTACAAAATCCAGTGCTAAAATTGCTGCACACAGTTTCTTCACACAGACACACAAATACCTTCTCCATTGTCCATTAAACAGCTAATACAAGTCAGATGTCAAATGGCAAAAGGTGCTGTTTCTGAGATAGGGAACATTAGTTGTCAAATATCAGCGTACCCTTTCAGGTCTGCTGTGAAAAATGCTGAATGTCAAAAAGTGGTCAAATGTCAAATAGCTGATGTCAACTATCAAAACATCAGTTCCTGTCAATTATCAAATATTGTAATAGTTCACATATTACATGTCAAATTGCAAAAATCATTTTAAGTCAGAAAAAGATGTTGGATGTTAAATATCCTAAGACTACCCTAAGAATACCCACTCCCTGAAATAAAGAGTGAATTTATTTCAGGTGTACTTTTTAATAGGTGTCAATATTATTTTGGGATATTTAGATTCCTTCCCACACCATTCCACTTAATTTTTCTATAGATTCATTGTGCCTCGTCTCGCAACCCCCGAGCGGCGAGGTTTTTCAAAAACAGTGGTTTCCAACCTTTGCCGTGTGGACGGCAGCGGCTGGAAGGCACCATTTCCCCCCTTTCCCGAATGCCCTCCTTTCCCAAATGCCCCCCTTTCCCGAATGCAATGCGCCGGAAGGCTGGAGGGGGTGGTAAGGCATTTAAGGGACAGCACAGCCTCTGCACAGGCTGTGCCGTCTTCCCCACCCCTACCGGGACCATCTGTGCGAACGGTCCCGGGGGGTGCGCCGGCGTCATTTACACCGACGCACCCCCAAAGCATGGCCGTGTGGAAATGGCCTTAGTTTGCCTCAGCTTTTATTGTTTCTGGTTGATGTGTCTTTCCTTCACCTCCCATGTTGTCAGTGCAGAAGGTACAATGTAAAAATGCTTGATAATGTGAAATAGTGTCCATGTACAGTGTAGAGAAGGGAAGACCCTGAAAAGGTGTTAACTGTGTATACACAGCCTTCTGAAACTATAAAAATGGTACCATGGGGAAATCATAATTCATCAGTACCACTTTTGAATTAAGACCAGGTCATTTGGAATTGTAAAATAAAAGGAGAAAATTCAGATAAGAAGAATTAGGAACCATGCACAATTTTACTCTATGGCAACAAATGTGGGTACATACCCTGTTTCCCCGAAAATAAGACATCCCCTGAAAATAAGACGTAGTAGAGGTTTTGCTGAAGTGCTAAATATAAAGCATCCCCCCAAAGTAAGAAGTAGCAAAGTTTTTGTTTGGGAGCATGCCCATCGATCAGAGCATGCAGCTGTGGAGTGGAAAAATAAGACATCCCCTGAAAATAAGACATAGCGCATCTTTGGGAGCAAAGATTAATATAAGACACGGTCTTATTTTCGGGGAAACACGGTAATTCATCAATAAAACGTGGCCTCAATTTATGCTAGTGCATAACAGTATGTACCTTTGACCCCTTCTGAAAATCTTTATCACATTCTTTATCCATTGCTGATCATATGTCTTAAAAAAATTCTCATTTCAGTTTATTTCTTTTCTTCTACTAAATTATTGAAGCATTTATGGAGCATCCAGTAACTTGTTAGAGATTGGATATGTTCTCTGTTGCACTTTCTACTAAAAAAAATCACTAAAACAGCTTTCTGTGTAGGCTTGGTGAGCTGGTAAAGCTGAATCTGGGGGTGGAGAATCGCCCCCACGCCCCTCCCTTTGACCTCCACAGACCAAAGGAGTAGCCTGGGTGGGCCGCCACCGGGTGCCCCTCAGCCCTGCCCCACCAGGTTGCTCCTTCAACCGGAGCCACCACCGGGCATCCCTCCCACTTAGCTCCTGCTGGCTAAGGTAAATAGGATGATGGGACATGGGGGGCATGGGGCAGGAGCGTGCAGAGACAAAGGGGGCAACTGGAGCAGGCATTTCTCCAGACACCATCCCCCCCGCCCATGCTTTTGGTCAATAGGGGATGCATTTTTCAAGCTAGAGGCACCAGACTTACAGATAAGAGCACAAAGTTTGATCGGTCATCAAAGGGGTAGCTGTCATCTCCCATTCAAATACCATTGGAAATGATGGGAGATGGGAGCACCCCCTTTGGAAGCCCATAAAATTGAACCTCCTTAACCTTAACCAAACTTCACCAAACTTGGCTGGTCTCATCAGGAGAGTCTTTCAAAGCCATCCTGAAAGTTTGGTGCTAAAAAGTGCACAAGAAAACACAGCAGATATTGAAATTAGAATTTGTAATGACACCGGATATTTACCTGCTGGGGTTGTATAATGAGAAACTTCTTTGTCATTCAAAATTATTAACATACATAGCTTCGTCGGCCTGCATCGAACTGGCCAAGCTTTGGAAAACACCGAACTTACCTTCTCTTACGGATTGGTTTGTAAAATTATGGACCTATATGGACTTAGACATACTAACTGGACAACTGCAACACAAAGACACTCAAAATTGTTGGAAACCAGTAAAGGACTTTTTCGAGACAATCTTTCAAGGAAACTAGAAGATTAGTGTTAAATGGATTTGCTGTGTGTATATACGTTTATTCCTTTCCTGTATTAATAACTTGGTATAAGAAATGTAAATAAAGGGAAAACTAAATTAGTTACAAGATTTAACAAACTATGTTAAGATAGGCTAGTACTGAGCATATGATTTAATTTAGAGAAGTACATCAACGATCGGACGAAGTTCAAGTCCAAAGGTTGTAAGTTAGGATTACAGACTGAGACAATTCCCAAGTAGGGGAACATATTACAATAAATTTTCTTAACTGTTTATTTTAAACAATTTTGTAACTGCTGATGCTGATGTATAAATGTGCAAAACCAATAAATATTATATATAAAAAGAAAGTTTGGTGCTGCTGTCTTCAGAAATGTTCCCTCTGCAGGTATAATAGTGGGAAAAAATGTCCAAAAGTTTTCCATAGGGTTAAAAGGACCCAATTGGGGGCAGGGGGCGGGGGAGCAGTTCTGGAAACGTGAACATTTTCAGGTTTTCCCAAATCAAATATTTGGGTTTTTCCGGTTTTTCAATAATTTTAAAGCCAGAAAAACCCAAGCCCGAATTTTATCATTTTTTAAAAAATATGCTCAAGCTTAATTCAAAGTGACTTTGACATTTTTCATTACACAGTATGCTTGAAGGCAAGCAGCCAGAGAGGGATAAGACAGAGACAGGTGGAATGACGGTGTACCAATGTTGTGTACCAAGCAAGTACCAAGAACTAATGTCATGTTGTTGGCATGATGCTCTAGGGTTTGGACAGAGCTTTATAGTTAATGCATAGATTGCTGGCATGATGCTAGTAATGTGACATCATTTCTGGATATTTTCTGAAAGTTATGTTTTTGGAATTACACCACTTCAAAATCTCCAACTGGTTCTGAGAAGGCTGACAAGCAATAGACAGGGGGACTAGGATGTCTCCCTATTCCCAAATTATAATAATCAGATGTGCACTGGAAGTTGGAACTAAAATTCCATGTATGTGGGGATGCAATGTAGGTAAGGACTGTGAAGTACAAGAAGAAAGTGTTTAAGCTTTATCACTTATACTGTTTTCCTGACCTGGTATGCGTCTAACATGGCACTATTTGCTGCACAGGTAGAACTTATATGCAATACACATGACAAATACCACTTCCAAAGACCATTCAGGTCAGAAAAGATGATGATGATGATGATGATGATGATGATGATGATGATGATGATGATGATGATGATGATGATGATGATGATGATGATGATGATGATGATGATGATGCCACTTCCAAGAAAAACCAGGAAGTTATGTCAGGTAGCTCTAGGAATTTCTGGAAATGGTACGGTCTGACAATACAATTTTTGACAATTCCTAAAGCTACTCTCTGTCACATTCAGCTTTTAATGCATGTGACTTTCCACCCATGTCTCTTGCCTCAGTTTTCCTACCGGTTACAAGATGTGGCATGGCAAACCTAGTGAGATTCAGTGAAAAAGTTGTCTGGGTCCAATCCATAAAAAGGACAATCATTATGGGATGTGTAGAGGGAACACATGTATTTTAGGAAAGCAGGGCATTTATGCACAGTGTTCATGCTGCACCCTGCCACCAACAAATTTCTTATCTACTCCATATGGAAGAACAGTGGTGTAGTAATTACAATGTTGGTCTAGAGAGTGGGAAGTTTAAAATCCATACTCTGTGACAAAACATGGTTTGTGACTTTGGGACAGATACTCTCTCTAAGGGGCTTTCCGCACTACAGAAGGGAGCTAAGGTCGACTCGGTTTCCTTCAGTGGAGGGCAATTCCAGGCTGTCCTCACAGCAATTTACTTGGCCCCCTGGAACCGAGCTAAGTGAGCGGGATCATCTTGGTGCCTGTCTTGCTCCTCGATCATGATTGGAGCTTGTGTTACCACGGGAAACGGGAGCGTTCTTTTTTTTACAGTTTTTACAGTTTACAGTTTACAGTTACATGCACTTTCTGCCCGCCACGACTCTCCTGTTCTGCGCATGCCACAAAAACGGCTCCTGTTTGGTTGAACGGATGAGGTGTCGTTTCGATGCATCCACACTTCGAAGCTTCGAAGCGGTATCGACCTTGTTCTGGCAGAAAAGTGTAGTTCATAACTGTGACAAGGATGTCGCAGTTCTGAGGGGGGGGGGGAACTGAGACAAAACAATGTTGAGCTCGGTTGCAGTGCAGATTCACTGAGGCGAACCTAGGTAGAAACCAGTACAACTCTGTCAGTGCGGAAAGCCCCTAAACCTAACCTCTTCCACAGATCTATTATGGGGATTACATTGAAGCAGGAAGAGCTGGCCATGCCCCTCTGAACAACTTGGAGGAACAGCAAGGGAGGGAGCAAGGGAGGGGAGTGTTGTATGGAAGGGATTTTGGATAACCATAGCAGAATACATATTTTGAGAATAGAAAGTCTTGAATACATATTTTGACAATAGAAAGTCTTGGATTCAATTGTTGCTGTTTCTGATGAGAGAATATCAAGAACAAGGGGTGAGAGAGATTCTTTTCTCTGACTAAAATACTAGAAAGTCATTATTAGTCAAAACAAACAATATTGAATCTTATTATAAGCCACAGGCAATCATTTCCCCCCCTGGAGTTTGGAATTTTTTTTCCCTTGTGCCTCAATAATTCCAAATTATCCAGAACTGATGCACAGGGAATTCTCCACTGTTCTGTTATTTATTTTTTGAATGTTATACAAAGGGCTGAGCATGTGCTGTAGCTTTCAGTTCCTTCCTTTTGGAAATATCTTTCTCTTCCCTAGGCTACCGATGTGCTTGTGTGCATTGATAATGTACTGCCCAAAGGCAATGTGATTGTACATACAGTTGTACAAAGACTGTTTTTGTAACATATTGTACCAATGCACAGGAGTGCATCCGCACGTCACTAAAGCAGTGGAGAAAAACTACTTTTCCCTTCTTCAACTAGGGAAGGGTTTTGGCAGCCATTGGAAAGGACATGAGGTGCGACCTCTGCCAGCAGGACATTCAGGGCTGCAGGGTGGTTTTGAGAGCTATTAATGTTCCCTGTTCATCTCTTTTATGTGGATCTCTTTTCATACTGGACTCACCTTACTGACCTTTCCTTATGTGGCACTGTATGCACACATGCTGAAGTTAATGCCATCGTATACTCCATTATTTTGTAGGGGTGTGAAAGATGGACAATGAAGGAGCAACAGGAGCAGCAGAGGAGGAAGAGAGGTACTAGTTTGGATTTATACCCCACTTTTCTCAACTGTGAGGAGTCGCAAAAGAGACTTACAAACTATTTCCCTTTCAATGTATTGTCGAAGGCTTTCACGGCCAGAATCGCTGGGGTGCTGTGTGGTTTCCGGGCGGTATGGCCGTGTTCTAGCAGCATCCTCTCCTGACGTTTTGCCTGCATCTGTGGCTGGCATCTTCAGAGGATCTGATAGTAGGAATGGAAAGCAAGTGGAGTATATATACTGTGAGGTCAAAAGGTGAGGCCCTCTGAATAGAGTAGCCTGGTATGTGAGTCACAAAGAAGTCTGTAGCCTGGGAGTAACAATGAAGATAGCAAGGTCAATAGGTGAATGCATCTGAATAGAAGTATCCTGGTCTTTGTTTCCTTGGTTGCTATTGTCTATAGTTGTCCTGTGTTTGTGTGGAGCTGATTAGTCACTGTCTTTTTCAACACTGAGTTTTTTCAACACTGAGCTGATTAGTCACTGTCTTTTTCAACACAGAGTTTTTCAACACTGGCAGCCAAATTCTGTTCATTTTCATGGTTTCCTCCTTCCTGTTGAAGTTGTCCATGTGCTTGTGAATTTCAATGGCTTCTCTGTGTAGTCTGACGTAGTGGTTGTCAGAATGTTATTTCCCTTTCTCTCCCCGCAACAGACACCTTGTGAGGTAGATGGGGCTAAGAAAGTTCTCAGAGAATGGTGACTAGCCCAAGGCCACCCAGCAGGCTTCAGGTGTAGCAGAGGGGAAACAAGCCCAGTTCACCAGATTAGAATCGGCCACTCATGCAGAGGAGTGGGGAATCAAACCCAGTTCTCCAGATTATAGCCCACCACTTTTAACCACTGCACTCCTCTGACAGGTAGATATCAGATTCATTTGAAATGTGGTGTTGGAGGAGAGTTTTATGGAGACCACCAAATTGACAAATAAATGGTTACTTGAGCAAATCAAGGCTGAAGCTAACATTACAAAACTGAGGCTATAGTACTTTGAGCACATTCTGAGACAAGACTCACAGGAAAAGGCAACCAGGCTAGGAAAAGTTGAAGGCAGCAGGAAAAGAGGAAGACCCAATATGGGACGGGCATACTCTATAAAGGAATGTACAACCCTCAACTTACAAGTCCAGAGCAAGGTTGTTCATGATAGCTCATGTTGGAAGTAGTTAATTCATAGGAGTGCCATGTCGGAAGTGACTTGACAACACTTAACACAGACATATGGACAGGAACATGCACAATTGCACTGCTTTGTGGGCCAGTGGGAAGTTATTTGTTTGGGGGGGGCGTGTCTCCAAGTATCTACTGTTCTGGAATGAGCAAGAGCACAGGGTTGGGTTTTTTTTTCACCCATTGTCTTGGTAAAAGCCAGGAAGTAGACTTGTACTGGCATTGCCTTAAATTCATCAAGCAGGCCCGTAAAAATCATGAGTGTCACCTTTGGTTTCAGGGAAAGGCTCTCTTCATATCTGCTGGCATGGTTGAGACCAGAACTCTAGGTGGTCCTTTTTTGGCTTCCGCATCTTTCTAATCCTCTTTGTCTGCCTCTTGTTGCTAGTCCCTCCTCCGTCCATCAGCACACCCTCCCTCCTGAATAGATGTATTTCCAGTGTGACACCATGAACAAGTGCCGTGACACACACAGAATGGTAGCACTGCCCCATTTTTTTTGCTTCACAGGGAACCATGTAATGGGGAACACAGCAGAGGATCCTGGGAGCTGGGACAACAGCTCCAGCAATGTTTCCAAGGAGGCCTCTCTGGGAGAAACCAGGGTTGTGCCAACAGGACAATAGCGATCAAATCACATCAGGCAAGACAGCAATGATGCCTCTTTCTGTATTGTCTTTTACACAGATTGGACATTAAGTATCCTGTGATAGTCTGGATTTAGACCGAGTTCCTGTTGTATCCAAAGTTCATACCATGACTCATTTTAATATCTGTGACTCATTTTAATATCTTCAGCTTTTGTAATCCTGAATTATAATTAATTTAAAACTGTATTTCCTGTATTTCCTGACATTCGGTCAGTCCTATAGTTTTTTCCTTGATTATTCTCAGGTATTTCTTTAGCCTCTGTCACTGTTTTGGTTCCTGAAAAGAACCCATTTTATGTCATGGGCCAAAAACAGCATTATTAATCTAGTTTTAGAACCAGTAAAGAGAGTCTGATCTTGGGTACCAACTGAACTGCAATGGACTCCCAACTTACACTGGATCCCTCCTTCTTTCATCTGATTTCCTTACAGAATGGGATAAGTAATCTTTGCTCGACCCCTGCCCTGTTTTATCCTTCCTACTTTCCAAACAACTATTCCCCATTCTCTGTACATCTAGCTCAAAGATTAATCGCTGCTCCAAATTGCAATAGCTCTGTTGAATATTGTATGTTGGCTGTTGTGGGTTTTCTCGGCTGTGGGGCAAAAACTACTAGACCATGGACACAGTCCAGAAAACACCAACAACTTAGTTGATTCCAGCTGTGAAAGCCTTTGGCAATGCATATTTGTAAATTGTTGCTTAAATTGGGACAAGGAATGTGTTTATGCTTTGGGTTCAGTACTGCTAGTATTTGTTTAGGATTAAGTCCCTCCTCACTGTTGCAACAAGGCTCGCTACTCACATCTCCCTCTAACACCCTCCCTCTTTTGTCACCTTGAAAAAAAATACAAAGTTGAATGATTCACTGAGGTCGCCAGTTCAAACCTCTTGACTGAGTTCACCTATACTGCATTCTTCAAATAGGCTCTGAGACATTTATTATAGATGCAGCTCCTCCAGGCAGCCTTGAGAAGTATGAGTCGAAGGGAGAACAAGTAGGCCTAGGTAAAATCTTTCTTTGGCTGAGCAAAACTGTGCTTCTGTCATTTGGCTTATAAAACCAGGAATAGGGGAATCCAGCCCTTGAGAGTCCTGTATAATGAAGCTCTTCAGTTTTCCTGCTCAAGCTCCTGCTTTCAAACAATTGTCTTTTGACTATTGAGAGCCACCAATTCGGAATCCAGCTTTGAAAAAAAAGATTATCATTTGCATAAGATGCAAAGAGAACAGCTCTGCAGTCTGGCAGCGGTTTAGAAGATTTAGGCCTAGGGGGCGGGGTGGGGAGTCCACAATAAAAATCACAGAATCCTGAAAGCCGAGAGAAAAAGAGTTGTCGGGATGGAAAGTGACATCAAGACCGTTTTGAAAATGAAACGATGCTGTTTATCACACATGTCTAGAATAGCTGCAAATTTAAAAAAGAGACGATTTGGAGATATTAATCTCTGCAAATATTTAGCATTCCAATGAGCTTATTCTCATGTTGAGTATTGCTTTCTCAAAGCTGTATTATGAATAAAACGTTCATAGTATTACAAGGCCTTTGGTTTCCAATATATTTCTTCCTCAGTAAAATGACGGTTCTATGTCAGATAAACGCATAAGGATCTTTGAAAGAAGCCAATAAACACATGGTAATACCGGGATTTTGAAATATAAGAAAATAATGTATTTGATCTCTGAATGATTTGTTGTATCCATAGCACTGATGCAAAACCTCCCTTGAAACCAAATTTGTGGGAAATGAGGTGGTTCCTTCTCAAACAAAATATGTCAAAAAAATGAACAGCAAGTTAAAAGTAATTCAGTACAAAACAAAGTTCAGGGTCAAAATAAAGATTCCTGTGTGGGCAAATTATTGGAAGACTGTTGTAGAAAATGCAGAGGGGATTTTTAATTAGTATTTTAAGCAGCCCTTAACATATTTCAAGATTACTGCTGAATTTTATATACACAAAATACAAAATTCATTTGGATGAATTTCAAGATAAATATCTAAGAAGTTTCAAGAAGATGAAAAAAAAACCATGTTGATGACAATTAAAAAATCAGGGTTTTTTCCTTATGTAAATATTAGGATAGCTAGCAATATATAGAGTAGCACTCAGTATTGGCCTATCATATTACAACTTCAAGCTGACCTATTGCCAACATAATCTATATAATCTCTTAGTAAATTCTATATAAGAGGTTCTATATAACCTCTAATTAAATCCAGGTCAGTAAATACCAGCTGATTGTTTGAATGTAGGAATACGAACTTTAGGACTTTGCAGTTGGAGTCACTGAACCTACTACATATTGGCATGATTGTCCAGGGGTGAGCAGGAGTCTTATACTTATTATGACCCATGGATCAAAAGATTATTGCTATACATCCTTGTCGCAGTTATGAACTACACTTTTCTGCCGGAACAAGGTCGATACCGCTTTGAAGTGGGGAAGCATCGAAACGACACCTCATCCGTTCAACCAATCACGAACCACTTTTGTGGCATGCGCAGAACAGGAGAGTCGTGGCGGGCAGAAAGTGCATGTAACTGTAAACTATAAACTGTAAAAACTGTTAAAAAAAGAACGCTCTCGTTTCCCACCATAACACAAGCGCTAATCATGATCGAGGAGTGAAACAGGCACCAAGATGATCCCGCCCACTTAGCTCGGTTCCAGGGGGCCAACTCAGTTGCTGTGGGGACAGCCTGGAATCGCTCTCCACTGAAGGGAACCGAGTCGACCTTAGCTCCCTTCTGTAGTGGGGAAACCGCTATGTCTGTAAGACATGGGCAATCTTTCCTTCCTTTCTTATTCTCTCGATGAATTACCCTGAGTAAAGGTAGCCATTTTAATCCTGACCTGTGTGTTTGATATTCCATATGGTAGGGACTCTGGTACTGTCTGCTAGCCCCATGTTATAGACAGTAAACAAATTATTATCTTCTCAATATGCCCCATACTGGAATTTAAGTAAGGGATGGTCATTTGCCTAGCTGGAAAAAATCATGGTGCAGAAGTGGAAGAGTGACGCTACAAGGTTGTGTCCTTGAGGTCTGATATATGTTCTAAATTCTGTATTGATCAGAAGAAACACAAAAATCTTCTCGTAAGGTTTATATTTCCATGTGCCACAGAGTATTCATCCAGAAAGCACATCCTTTATAGTTGTGCTCCAAGGAAATCACTCAGGAGAAAATGTTATTGTCAGTCTGATCCCAGAGGATTTTTAAAAAGGTCAAAAAGCGCAGAAGAACTCATGAAATCATTAGAGTTCTTGAAATTGTTGCAAAATTCATATTTTTTTGAATGGCATAACTACTACAAGTGAAAATAGTCAAGTGTTCTAAACAAGCAACAGGTTACCTTTCATAAAATGGACATGGACGGCCAACCCCTGGTTAAGATATCCCATGGCCCACTACAAGTTCCTGTTATCTACCCCTGCTCCAAGCAGTGGAGGAGGACCGTAAAATAGAAATGGGAAACTTTTTTTCGGTAATATTCAGATTTGAATTTGAAAGATCGGAACATTTCCGGGAAAGCCGAAAAAAGCTGATATTATCTGCTTTTTTGGCTTTCCCAAAAACGTTTGGATTTTTAAAGATGAACCCCGAAATTACAAGCCCCACACAGCTGAATGCAGGGATCAGCTGAGCTGACCCTGAATTCAATCGTGCAGGAACCCTTCCCCATTTGAGAAGTCAGAACCAGCTTCTCAAGCAGGGAGGGAGTGTCGCCTGTGGAGATCAGGGTTCCTGGTCTCTGCAGGCTGCCCTGCTCGTCCCTGCTGCTCACAAAGATGGGATCCGTTTCAAAAGTGGGAAAAAAGGGCGGCTTACGGAATCAGGAATCTCTCCACTCTGCAGGCAGCTAGGCAAGCTGAGAAAGCTAGCATCTATTCAGCTTTTTCAGAGCCAGGCTATTTGTCCGTATTGAATAGCCTCAGAGGTGGGATCCAGCAGGTTCTCACAGGTTCCCGAGAGTAGGTTACTAATTATTTGTGTGTGCCGAGGAAGGGGTGACTAATGGGTGATTTTGCCACGTGATTTTTTGCGAGTTACGCACCCCCTCTGCAGCATTGTTAGTGCTTTGAAAGGAACTTGAAGCAGTCTAGCAGGAAGTGCACCGGCATGCGTGGCAGCCTGCGCCTGCGTGCATTCGTTTCTCGCCCAAGGACCGGCGCAGCGGCTGTTTCCTTACCACAGCCCCGCCCCGGAATGCCCCGCCCCGGAATGCCCGGCCATGCCCCTGTCATGCCCCACCCAGCCCCATTGGCATTACGCCAGAGTTTGAATCCCACCACCATGGGAACCTGTTACTAAAATTTTTGGATCCCACCACCGAATAGTCTGCTGTTGTTGGTTTTTTTTCAGGGCCAATATTTTTTTAAAAAGACAAAATAGGTTTTTTGGAGGGTGGTGGTCATTGGAATTGACTGAAATGATAAGACCTATTTTTTAAAAAAAATACCACTGCATTGCTAGCATAATGATGTCACTTGTCTGAAAACCCAGAAGCAGTGGCAATCACTCTAGGAATTGCTGGAAACTCTATAGTTTTGCCACTTTTTCTCCTTGGAGTGATATCATCATTCTAATTGTCTGATCCTGATTGAATTAAGGCTCAGTTTTAGGAGTCAGTTACCTCATTGGGATAATTGTGAAGTTGCCAATGGAGAGAAGTAACGTTTCTTAGCCAACATCGCCACCACTTCATAGGTCTTACAGTGAGCTTACAATGAGCTCCATGACATGAACTGTCAGATTCAGAATGTGTTCTCCAGTAGTGCTATCGAAGATGTCTTCATGATCTTTTCAGCCCACCCAGCTCAGCAATAAACCAGACAGCTGGGTTTTGTCCCAAGAAGAGCGTGGAGCACAGATAGGCCATCAAGAGGTGACCTTATTGATAGCTTCCAGGAGCTTCAAATTCCACACTTTACCACAATCTCAGTAGAGAATGTTTTGGAATCCTAAAACCTCCTAGAGCCGTGGTGGTGAACCTTTGGCACTCCAGATGTAATGGACTACAATTCTCATCAGCCCCAATTGGCCATGCTGGCAGGGGCTGATGGGAATTGTAGTCCACAACATCTGGAGTGCCAAAGGTTCGCCACCACTGTCCTTGAGTATTCTGGAATCCAATTGTACTCACAATGGGCCAGTTTAATAAGGACCCTTCTTCTGTGGGATGTTGGAGCCACGCTGGCCTTAGTTTTGATCAAGTAGTGATCAGACGATGGTTCAGACCTAATTTTCAGCCCTAAAATCAGACCTTTGCTCAAGCATTCAACATCAAAGGTTAGGTTCAAGGTGTGATCTCTTTCATGTGTTAGACCAGTCACAATTTGGGAGGGACCCAAGGCAGACAAAAAAGCCATGTAATACTGGTGAGGTACCCAAATGCTGTGACTTTTTGTCTCCATATACTGGGGACTTCTCCAGTCGCTTAGCTGCAATGGCAGGGTCCTTGCAGAGTGCCTCAGGCTGACAGCCATGGGCCAAGAGCCCTTGTGCTCAAGTCACCAAGCAGGCATGCACCTTTGGTGGAGACCTGGTGTTTAAATCCCTACCTGAAAAGTGTGAGGATAGGAAAAGCCAATTGTGTGTGTGGGGGGGGGGGAGGGGGACCATCCATTTAGCTACAGTTGGGTCTCAGAAAAATATTGTAAGTCAATGGGGGTAATATGATGCTAAATGTATGAGTTCATCATGGTGGGTGCCATGTTTTGAATTAGTTTCCAGTGATTTTTCCACAACAGTTTGAAATACGGTACCTACTTTAGTCTAGAATGTGTTAAAGGTATATGTGAATTCATCTTTAAACCAGCTCCAGATCACAGTGCATATCCAGGTGTTAGGCCTCCTAGCTGTAGGGATCTTGTGACCTGAGGGATGTGAGCTATATTGCCCAAGGAAGTGGAGTGACTTAGTTGACAGATCTTTACCTGATAAAACATTCTGAGACATTCACTCTATAATCAGCAACAGAGGAATTGAATCTGACAGTGGTTTGCTCTCAGTAGAAGTCTTTATATTGCTCTGGAAAGTCATATTGCTTTCAGTGGGAAGAATACTATGGGTTGGATCCTGCTAATAACTTCTGCTAACAGAAAGACTTTGAATTTCCCTTGAAATGCTGACTTCTAGAAGACAGGGCATAACCAGCAAGAGTGAATCAGAGGTCTGTAGTAGGGGGTCCCAGTATGATATCTGAGCATTTCTGGGTGAAGAAGAAGAAGAAGAAGGAGGAGGAGGAGGAGGAGGAGGAGGAGGAGGAGTTTGGATTTATATCCCCCCTTTCTCTCCTGTAGGAGACTCAAAGGGGCTTACAATCTCCTTTCCCTTCCCCCCTCACAACAAATACCCTGTCAAGGTGGGTGGGGCTGAGAGAGCTCTGAAAAGCTCTGACTAGCCCAAGGTCACCCAGCTGGCATGTGTGGGAGTGTACAGGCTAATTTGAATTCCCCAGATAAGCCTCCACAGCTCAAGCAGCAGAGCGGGGAATCAAACCCGGTTCCTCCAGATTAGAATGCACCTGCTCTTAACCGCTATGCCACTGCTTCTCCTAGTTTAGCTAGTAAACTTACATCAGTGTGTATGTCCCTCGAAGTGTGCTTTGCTTGGTGAGTGGAAATCTACTGGTGGGCCCTGGCTCAAAATATATCCAGTAGCCTCAACCAGAGCCAGGGTATTTTCTGCCCTGGCCCCAGCCTAGTGGGACACTCTCCCTGGTGAGATCTGGGCCATGTGGGACTTACTACAATTCCACAGGGCCTGTAAGACAGAGCTGTTCCACAATCTTAGCCTTCCCCTTCCCAATCCTCATACCTATCTGTTACTTGACATCTGCTGCCTTTTCCACTGGCAATTATATAATTGATATGGAAGGGGTTGGGATAATTTTATTGTTCTGTTTTATGGATTTTAACTGTTGGGTTTTTTTTTTTAACACTGCTAGCCTCCCTGAGCTCGGTTGGGGACGGGCAGATACAAATCTAATAATAAATTAATAAATTTTAAAAAACAAAATAGAATTTTATTAAGAAAATTCAAAAAGTTAATAAAACAAATAGAATTACAGGTTGGCTTAGAGAGGATACACCACCACCACCACCACCACAACAACAATAAACTAGTTTTCTATAGACTCTCAGAAGTCCTAAACAGCACAGTTGGTCTTGAAACCTTTAACTTGTGAGGCATAAGTGAAGGGAAGAAGAAGAAGAAGAAGAAGAAGAAGAAGAAGAAGAAGAAGAAGAGGAGGAGGAGGAGGAGGAGGAGGAGGAGGAGGAGTTTGGATTTATGTCCTCCCTTTCTCTCCTGCAGGAAACTCAAAGGGGCTTACAATCTCCTTGCCCTTCCCCCCTCACAACAAACACCCTGTGGGGTAGGTGGGGCTGAGAGAGCTCCAAGAAGCTGTGACTAGCCCAAGGTCACCCAGCTGGCATGTGTGGGAGTGTACAGGCTAATTTGAATTCCCCAGATAAGCCCCCACAGCTCAGCAGGCAGAGCTAGGAATCAAACCCGGTTCCTCCAGATTAGATACACGAGCTCTTAACCTCCTACGCCACTGCTGCTCCTAGGGGTGTTTACAATGTAAAGGGGTGTTACAATGATGAGTCTTCATGTAAAATGCCAGCCATAGTCTGGTGATCCCGGTTGACCAATCCAACGGCTGCCAAATCCAAACTTTGCAGACTCGGAGCAAATTGCCTCCTCCCAACTGGAACAAGCAATTAGGTCTTCCCATGGAGAATATTCACAGCCGAACTGAATCTTTCCAATTAAGTGCTAGCCTGAGAAAACATCCTTGAAAGATAAGGAATGACTGAGCAGTCGCTTGCACCTGTGAAGTGCTTTGTTGGTTTGAACTGGAAACTTCTCCTAAGACAAGTACCTCCTTGACAGGGAGGGAATCAGCAACAATTACCAGCAACAATCTTCTCTGTGCCATTCATGCAAATCGTTATTGGGATCCGACTCTATGTCTTTAAGGCAATAGTTACTTTCCCAAGCAAATCCATGGCCATCCAGCCCTTTAAAAACACACACACCTAAGGTCCACATTGGGGAAAGCCGGTCTACCCTGTATGGAACAGTGTTTCACATCCAGTGCTGGGACCTTTTCTTAATGCTCCAGAAAAGATCCCGGTGCTTTTGGAATAGAGAAACATTATGCAGGAATGGATGGTGCCCCTGGCATTTCCTCAGGATTAATGAATTAATAGCCATCTGGGACGAGTAGTTGCCTGAGGCAACACTCCTCATTATCTCTTCAAGAAATATACTGAGCCTTACTAGGATTCAAGACTTGTTTTTTTATTCCCTATTCCTATTTAGCCACAAACTAAACTCTTTTACATTTTTTCCCCAGAGGCAGAAGCTTCAATTTTTTTTTCTAGACTGCCCTAAGCGTATCCATTTGGAATTGGAAGTGTACCTATATTGGGTAGTCATATACTATTTATGGGTGGCAATTTTAATTGGTAATAGTCTGCTGTGGTCTTCTTTCCCTTGTGAATTTAGATAATAATGATGGCTGGGGAGAGCTGCAAACAGGGTTTTGGTACAAACAGAGGCTATGTGAAAGGAAACTTTACTTTCTGAGGGGGGGGAAGTGAGTGGCAGGGGATACAGCAATTCTCTCTTGCCCATGGGAATTCTGGGAAGCAGGAAAGACCACTTCAAGTGCGCATTTGTGTGAGGAGGGGATAACAATGATGTTTCTTTGTCAAGGAGGCCAGAGAAGAATGTGCTGTCAAGTCACAAATGACTCATTGTGATCCCAACCGTAAGGAAAGAGAGGAGCAGAGTTGATTTGCCATTGTCTTTCTCCACATAGCACCACAAGTCTTCCTTGGTGTTCTCCCATTCAGTTACAGTTTTTTGTGTGTGTTTTTTTGCCATCAAGTCAGAGTAGACTTATGGCAAACCATAAGACTTAAGGCAAGAGACATTCAGAAATGGCTTGCCATTGCCTGCCTCTCGGTCATGACCATAGCATACCCTGCAGGTTTCCTATCCAAATACTATAGGAAGGTCACCCAGCGAGATCCCATTCCATGAGTGGGGATTTGGCCTGGGTTTCACACGTCCTAGTCCAGCACCATAACCACTACACCAGTCTAGATCTGAATGTTGAAAGTATCATCCAGCATATCCAAGTGACCCACTCTTGACTACAGTCTAGTTTCAGTTACAACCTTCTTACAAATCCCAATAAAAATGTTTGCTGGTCAGTTGGAGCTTGGGGGTGGGTGGAGCCACCAGAGTAGAAGCAGACAGCCTGCATACCCAGTTTGAGCCTGGTCTCGGCCAAGTTTGGATCCAGCTCTAAGCTGCAGGGTGGAAGCTGGATCCAAGCCTTGCTGAAACCAGGATCTGGCCCCAAACCTGACCTCCATGTGGGCAATGGAGGTGAGGTCATTCTATAATGATGCTCATTCTAAGGTTATCTGTCCATTGTTTGATAAAATCTCTGGGCATTCAGGCCAACCCGACGACGCTAGGACTGTCCGCACAGACGGTCCTAGAAAGAGCCGGGCAGCCGGCGCTGCGGAGCGCCGGCGCCCGGCCGACCCAGCGTGTCCCCGGGCCTCCGGCGTGCCTGCCCGGGGACAAGGTAAGTACAGGGAGCGAGGAGGGGGGGGAAGCGCCGGGAAGTTGCTGCCGTTCGCACGGCAGCGGTTTCCAGCCAGCATTTCCCCAACAAGTGCGCTTCCGAGCGCACTGGGGAAACGCCGGCGTGGGGACGGGCGGCTGGCGCGAGGGTGGCACGGCTGTGAAGCAGCTGCGCCCCCTATGCAAACGGCAGCCTGGGGACGGTGTTTATGCCGTCCCCAAGCCGCCGTTTATGGCCCGTGCGGAAAGGGCCTCAGTTTACTAGTGTTCAGCAGTGCCCCTCCCTGAATGGGATGGGGCACATTTGTGGGGTTGCCCAGGGTGAGCTCCCAGCACCATTTTAAATAGCTATGCTGCTGTTTACCACTAAGCCACCCACTGGCCCTTCCCAGCCCTGGCTAGACCTAGGCTCATTCCGCACATGCAGAATAATGCACTTTCAAACAGCTTTCAGTGCTCTTTGAAGCTGTGCGGAATGGCAAAATCCACTTTCAAACAGTTGTGAAAGTGGTTTGAAAATGCATTATTTTGTGTGTGTGGAAGGGGCCCTAGATTGGCTGCATACATAAAGCACGCTAAGTAATCATGCTTTGCAAGAGTAGCAGCAATATCTACAAACATGGGTTTTAAAACATGTATTTTGAATTGTCCTATCTCAGAAACATGATAATTGATCTAAGAAAGAGAACAGAAGGGACCTGAAAAGAACAAGGTATAAGAAGCCTCACAGAGAGGGTACAGCATTTAGGATTTTTCACTTCTAGGTAAAATTCACTTATAAGTAGGGAAAGACGTTTTTTTTTTTTTAATGGTGTGCATAAATTGGAGACAGGAATTTGGTTTCTCCTGTTATGATGCTAGTCATCAGGGTCATCTAGTGAAACTCGTTGGCAGAAGATTCAATATGGACAAAAGGAAATGGTTTCTTACATAATGTGCAGTTAATAAGTCACAAGGGCCAATTCTGTACAAGCCTCTGAAAACATTTTGCAAATGTTTATCTGCACCCACCCCCTCAAATTGATTCCTCGCTGCAATTTTGTGGTCCTTCCATTTCTTTTTTAAAACTTCATTTCAGAATTTGGAAATTAACTTCAATAATCAAATATGATGAACCTGATATACAACTGCACAAAACGTTGCAAATTGCACAGTAATCTGTGGGGTTTTTTGTTAGAAAGGAGTCCCCTGGGATTTTATCGAACAATGGACAGATAATCTTAGAATGACCATCATTGGGCATTGGAAAAAATGTTCCAGGAATTCTATTTCCCCTAATGCACACAGGCACCATGATCTCTCTAATTTAGAGACACTTCTATATATTCCCTCCAGATCTGTTGATCGTAATACAGAACATCTGGCTAGAGTAAACTGGAAATTTCCAGAGATGAAAGATGGCTGGCTGGTGTGAAGATGTTATCTAATCTTTACTGGAGACATAAAAGCAGGCGGTCTCACACAATAAATCTGGTGCTAAACATCTTTGACTCTTTGATTGAGATCTTGTTTTGCCTAATATGTTATTACCTTTAACAGAGCCTGAGGGGCGGCGGGAGGGGGCATCTCTCAAGTTTCCCTCTGGTGACTTTGGACCACTTTGGTTCAAATGACCATTCCTTATGGGACAAATATAACCTGACACTTAGAAGAGTGTTTTCCCTTGAGTGTTTTCCAGGATCAGAATTTATTCTGGGCTTTGTCTTGCTATCAGGCAAATTTATGTGCTTGTGTGACTCTCACACTTCTGGGATGACATAAAGATCTATTCTAGACTGTATGCAGTGGTGGCGAACCTTTGGCACTCCAGATGTTATGGACTACAATTCCCATCAGCCCCTGCCAGCATGACCAATTGGCAGGGGCTGATGGGAATTGTAGTCCATAACATATGGAGTGCCAAAGGTTCGCCACCACGGGTATAAAGGCCTTTATTACTAGCCTTGCTAATGTGTGCATACAAATTCTTGGAGTGACTCCAACCATTGCCCTTCCTCCATCTAAAAGAGCATTCCTCCAACTTAAGCGGCTTTTTCTCCAGTAGAAGAGTTAACTTGCATTGGAAAAAGACTTTTTAGATAAGAAGGCTTTAAACTTGAGCCAAAAGAAAAGATGTGGTATACATATTTTTCTGAGTATCTAAATAAATAAATGTTGCTCAGTGGAGTAGTAGGATAGGAGTGGAATTCACTCACTATCCCTCCCAAAATGTCACTTACCCACCACTCTCATCTATGTTGCCCTAAATTTTTTTTAGACACAGCCAGTATTTTGAAAGTGTTTTTCCTCTTTGTTAGTTGGATAGAATCCTAGTCACAGGCCATCTATTTTAGAGGCAATATTATCTTAGGTGCTCTATGAATAAATGCATTATAAACTATCATGGTAATTCCATGATAGCAAAGTTCATGGTAAAGTGACTCTTGGTAGATCAGCAAAGCAGGCCTACTCAGACAAAATGGGGACTCACAAGTACTTGGAGAATTCTCCATGTATGCAGGGGGAAAAATGCAATTCTATAAAATGAAAACAAATCTGATGTGATCCTTGTACTCTTGGAGGTACGGAATACTGACAAAACTTCAAAGAGGGGGAAAGAGGAGAAGTGATTAAATTCAAATGATCAACCTGTTCCAGATCACATCAGCTTTTATTATTTTATGATCTGGGTGGGGATGGGACATTTCACAATCATTTGTCCACCCCCCTTGCTATTCATGACACCCATCCCCCATTTATACAGTTACCAATGCAATTACTGGGTTTTAATGATTTTTTTCCTATTTTAAACCTTATTTTAATAGATATAAACATAGTAGAATGGATCATAATTATAAGATAGCCTATATACTACTTAATAAACCCAATTTTGATGTTAGACAATATTGTCAAATAAATTATAGTGAAATAGAATAGATAGAAAAGAAAGTTATAGTCGTGATTGTTATCAATAAATTCTAAAATACTTCCAAAATATTGAATTGAGTTAATCTATTATGATAATCTATCCATGATAATTAAATATTTCTCCCTCTTTTAACATATTTTTGATGCAATATATGAAGAATGATATTAATAATCCATCTATCCTTCTCTACTCATTTTTTTAGAAGTAATGTGCTTTCCATTTTCTTGAAATACTTTAATTGGTCTTTTGTTCATGCAGTTTGTTAATTTTGACATCACTGCATTTTCCGTTAGTTCATTTTCTCATTCTTCCCAGGATGGATACTATTCCGTTTTCCATTTTTCTCTGAATATTACCTCTAACCGTTGTAACCGTATACTTAAACAATTCTTCCATTTTTTTAAAAAATGTTTTGGCAAAATGCCCAACAGCATACTTTTAGCTTCCATAGTAAATTTAATTTTTTTTCCTGGATTTTGGCATGTATTTATTTCTAATTTTTGTCTTTTTACAGGTCTACCACTTAAAATAAAAGGTTCTATCCACTTTTTTTTGCATTTCCAGTGTTTTCCTTTATAGTTCTTATCCATTTTTCTAAATATCCCTTGGAATAATATATCTCAAAATTAAGATAAAATGTATTGTTGAAGACTTCCATGGCTGGAATCACTGGGGGTTGTGTGGTTCCCGGGCTACATGGCTGTGTTCTAGTAGCATTTTGTTCTGATGTTTCGCCTGCATCTGTGGCTGGCATCTTCAGATCCTCTGTCAGGAGAAAATTCTACTAGAACACAGCCATACAGCCCGGAAACCACACAACACCCCTAAGATAAAATGATTCATTTCTATTTATGTATTTATTTGTTTGTTTGTTTGTTTATGTTGCCATCAAATTAAAGGGGACTTTTGACAACTCTTCAGGGTTTCAAGGCAAGGAACATTCAAAATCAGTTTTCCATTGCCTGCTTATGGATAGAAGCCCGGACTTTCCAGGTGGTCTTGCCTTCAACCTGACCCTGCTTAGTTTTCAAGATATGATGAGACTGGAGGACTAGCCTGGGTGATACTAGTCATTTTTAGTAAGGGCAATACCACACCCTTAATAAAAATCCCAGGGGAAATCATAACCTAGTGGTCATGTTCTCATGCATTAAACAGATGTACCAGACATATAATTCTTAATTTTCTGATTTTTCAAGATTGTAATAGCTGATTAATAGTTTTTGGGAGTAATTATGCTATCATATGTGGCATTACAGGTATGAATAAGATTAAGCAAAATCCATTCAAAGTTTATGTGAACATTTTTGTCAGATTTCTCTCCTCCACTTTCTCATATTTTTCCTGATGATTTTCTAGATCTTCTCAGAAAATCCCCCATATTGCCCAGGCTTTCAATCTCAGTTACCTTCTTGCCTTCTTTTAGTGATATGATCTCATCGCCATATCTCACTGGAGCATAATGGTTGATATCTGCTGGTTTATTGCAGGTTCTTTGGCTGGGATCACTTGTGACTTTATTTATATATTTCTTAATTAGTCATTTTGGAAATCAGTCTAGGAAGCACTGAGTTCTTTGTCACCCTTATTTGCTGTAGTGATGTAATCACATAGGTCCCATTGGTAACATAGCAATGTGTTATTATTTTGTTTTTTTTCCTGGGTTTCCTTGAATGGCTTTGTAGCATCATTCAGTAGATAAACTGACTGGGTTCACTTCTATGAACTCTCCTTTTACAAAGATGGTGATTGTAACAGATTCAGGAATAGAGATGGCGGCAGTAATTGGGGAAGGAAGGACATTCAACATTTCAGAAAAGATAAAATATTCACACCATCAAAATGTTCTCTGGGAAACATTTCTACTCATGCAAAATGGTTATTTTTAGCCACATTAAAACAGGCAAACAAGAGTTGGAGCAGCTGCATGGACATGCAAGTTCCAGTTAATTTTGGTACAGGGAGGGACTGTTGCCCTAGTAATAGAGTTCATGATTTCATGTAGAAAGTCACAGATGAATACCTAGAATCACCTTTTAGAAGAAAATCTGGTGAGCTGCTGTCAGACAGGTGGACAACAGCGTTATTCCTGTATAAAAAAGCACCATATGTATACATACCTTGTATGAAATGTCAAAATCTGGAACTGGGCGAAGTGCAAACTTGGTGAGGATCGATTGCAAACATTTACAAAATCCAACCCCATGTATTTCCAAAGTATCAAGCCAATAGATGTAGTGGTTAAGTTCCTGGACTAAGATCTGGAAGACCCAAATTCAAATCCCCATTTGTGTGATAGCTTGCTGGGTAATCTTGGGTCAGTCACACACTCTCAGCTCTGACCCCTGGCCAGTATTTGAATGGGAAACCTCCAGGAATGGCAATGGCAAACCACCTTCAAACATCTATTCCCTTGGAAACTCTATGGGATCACCACAAGTGAGTTGTGACTTGTCAGCAAAAAAAAAAAAAAACTTTGAGTGACAATAAGCTATTGCAGTACAAGGTTTTAATTAACTGGCCTATCACAAAGTACTTGAGGATCCTGTGCATTGTTAAAAGATTGTGTGATTTCAGACACACATTACTGAAAGTACTGAAAGTTATAGGAAACTGTGCACCATTCCAAATTTAAATTTAATTTTAGAAATTCTCCTAATTAAACCAGAATTAGGAACGGAACATAGCAAAGAACAAAACTCCAAAACAGTCAAATGGAAGAGAGGAAATACACTCATCTCTATTCTGGAAACATATTTGGGATCTATAAAAGAAACAGCCTAGTACTGAACATTTGGTGAATAAAAAATAAATAGCTCTCTCATTCTGTTTCTATGCCAATAAAGGCTTGCTTCACTGTTCTTTGTAAAGCTCACTGGACAAGCTTTGCACTGTACGCTCATTAGGACAGAAAATGAATCAAAGATTTGTTTGGCATAGCGATATTCAAGATGCCTACACGGCTTTACTTTAGCCATCAATAACAACCTAGCAAACACGATATTGATGGAGTTTAATGCAAAGACTCTTAATGTCAGGGTTTACCCTTGCTTAGTCATCAGAAGAACAAAGATAACTATGTTTCAGAAGAAGAAATTTATGTGAGAAATCCCAGTGCTAATAGTTATAGATACAAGGATTCATTAAACATTTTTCTACTACATTATTCAACTCGCATGTCCAGAAGAATTCTTTATGACTAGTGAAAATGCAGAACTCAAGAACTTTGTTTGCTTCAAAGAGATATTGTTGTGAGGTCACAAGCACCTTGTACAACAAAAATTATTAGGTTCAGAAGTTAAATCGTGCACACGTTGAGTCGGGCACACCCCTGGGCCTATTGTAGGTTAGCAAAAGGGCACATAACGGATATGCTGTAGTCCATTTTCTATGTGTGCCCAGGGGCGTAACGAGGCAGCCCTGGGCAAACTGTAGCCCTGGGCAAAACCTGAGTTGGATGCCCCCCCCATGGGGGGCCACTCCACCACAACCATTTTTTTTTGCACCAGGAAATTGGTGCCTACAGGGGGTGAAGTTTTTAGACATATCAGCACCAAAATTTCAGCATATCATCAGGAGACTGTTCTTATGCTACTCCCCAAGTTTGGTGAGGTTTGGTTCAAGGAGTCCAAAGTTATGGACTCCCAAAGGGGGTGCCCCATCCCCCATTGTTTCCCATGGGAGCTAATAGGAGATGGGGGCTACAAATGGTGCCACTAGCCTAAAAACTGCAGGCCAAAAATGGAAAACCACTAAAAATACCCAAAAACGAACCCAGCATTTTGATGCCCCCCCAAAAGGTGATGCCCTGGCAGCTGCCCACCTTGCCCAATGGGCATTACGCCAGTGTGTGTGCCACAATTCTAATTCAAAGAGGGCAGGGCACTGCACACGTGGGAATTAAGGAAAACCTGAAATTCAAATCTAACAGGTCTGACACAGGCTTTGGACCCCAGATGCATGTTGTTAATTCCAGAAGGTCTGACCGCAAATTACTTGCTGGAACACAATTGGGAAACTGTTTGTATTGAAATGCTCTCCTGTTTCCAGCGCTCCCTATAAAGAGAACAATTAACATGCCCAGGAATCTATACCTTTCCTTGGCGTGACTGTTTTATATTTTCATGGAGATTTTTTTTCAGTTATGGGAAATTTTTCCACATCTGGCCCCACACCCTTCAATTACATTCTGAACTGACCCATTTTCAGGAGGGCTATATCATGTTGGTTTGTTTTTCTGAATGTGTTGATCAGAATTTAGCCACTGACAAAAAGCTCAGCATCTCCATTTGAAGAGCCCACCTTCATTCCCACATTGATCATACCACCCAGAACACCTGAAGACACTCTTTCTTTGTAGATGTGCTCTCTACTATTCTTTTAGAATGTTGCCAAAAGTACCCAGATTATTTAATCTTGTCACTGGTTATCCCCCCCCTCCCCAAATAAAGACACAAGGCATTGGAGCAGGTTACCTTAAAGACCAATTTCCATATAAGTCTGCCCGTTTACTAAGATCATCTGGGAAGGGCTATGTCTCCATGCTATCAGTACATCTGGTAGGGAACCAGGAGAGAGTCTTCTTGGTGGTGGCACCCAGATGTTGGTATGTGTTTCCTAAGGAAGCTCAGTATGCTCTTTCCTTGCCCTTCTTCCATTATTAGGTAAAGATGTATTTATGTTGAATAGCTTTTAACATCTAGATTTTAATAAGCAGCAATTTAGATGTATAGGTGTGTTTTATTATAGGCTTTTAATGGTGGGCTTTTATTGTATTTGTATTGTAGTTATGGGGCAATTTTATTGTATTGTATTGGTTTTTATTGGTTTTACAGTCCAATCCAGACCTTCTGGCCACACCTGCAGAATGCCCCTGTAGAAGTAGCAGGGGCACAGGAGTGCTGAATGGCTGCCGTGAGGGGCCGTGTTGGACACCCACCAGCAGATTTCCTCTTCACCAAGGTAAGAAGAAGAAGAAGAAGAAGAAGAAGAAGAAGAAGAAGAAGAAGAAGAAGAAGAAGAAGAAGAAGAAGAAGAAGAAGAAGAAGAAGAAGAAGAAGAAGAAGAAGAAGAAGAAGAAGAAGAAGAAGAAGAGGAGTTTGGATTTATATCCCCCCTTTCTCTCCTGCAGGGGACTCAAAGGGGCTTACAATCTCCTTGCCCTTCTCCCCTCACAACAAACACCCTGTGAGGTAGGTGGGGCTGAGAGAGCTCCGAGAAGCTGTGACTAGCCCACGGTCACCCAGCTGGCGTGTGTGGAAGTATACAGGCTAATCTGAATTCCCCAGATAAGCCTCCACAGCTCAGGCGGCAGAGCTGGGAATCAAACCCGGTTCCTCCAGATTAGATGCACGAAGCCCCAGAACCTCTAATGCCTACCTGCTAAAATGACCCAGGGAGGGCAAATCCACTGGTGCAGCCCTGTATCACTTTCATAGGCAGATCCGCTTTTTGGATTGGACCATTATTGCTCCTGTTATTGCAGTGGTGTTCCTGCCTAGGGACAGGGGGTACCCTATGTCCCCGGGCACCCCTCATTTGGTCACGTGGGGGGGCGCCAACATTTCAGGGACGTTTGTGGTTTTAAAACTTTTTTTCATGTTCCGGCCTGCAGGGGGCCGTGAGGGCCAGTCCTGGCTAGCAACACCAAAATTTCAGGGTACCATCCAGAGACTGTCCTGATGATACCACCCAAATTTGGTGATGTTTGGTTTAGGGGCAGCAAAGTTATGGACCCCCAAAGGGGGTGCCCCAACCCCATTGTTTTCACCGAGTCAACTTGAGATGGGGGTTACCCATTTGAGGGACCATAACTTTGGTCCCCCTGAATACAACTTCACCCAAACTCTAAAATAATCATAAGAATAAGCGGACAGATGATACCTTGAAATTTTGGTGTCACTAGCTTTAAAAATACACCCCTTCCAGGCACCCCAAGAAATTTGCCCAAGATTCTTTGTTTTGCAGTGACTTTGCTCCATTGTAGCCAATGGGGAATTTCTGAGTGTCTAGGCAGGCTGCACATTTTTTAAGACAGAGGCATCAGACTTTCAGGGTGGCTCCAGGAGGGCCTCCTGGTAATAGCATCCAGGTTTGGAGGCCTTTACTTCTTGGGGTTCAATATTATGGGCCCCCAAAAGGCTGATTTTGTTTCCCCACTCCTGCACATGAAAGCCTGTGGGCTGAGTTCTCTCAGAACTCTCTCAACTCCCCCCCCCATTCCAGAAGGTGATTTGTGAGAGATTTACATGCTTAATACCCACTTGCACTGGCTTGGAGTTGTTTCTCAGGCTAACAACCTACCTCATAGGGTTGTTGTGATTAGGAACAGGGGAAGCAGTTGTGGGGGAGAGAGCCATTTCATGTTTTGGATGGGAGTGGGAGGTGCTTGTGAGCTGGTACAAAATCACACTGCTTGGTCATGGGGGGGTAAAGTGGCAGCCCATATGCTCGGCAGGGAGAGGGCTTTCAAACTCAGGTTTTGTCCCCGGGCGCCAGTTTCTGCTCTAGGGTAATGCCTCCTTCTGCTTGCACCCATTCCCCCTCAAGAATCCTTACACCTTTAGCACACTTGACATTGTCCATCCAAGTACTCAGCCAGGACTTGGCTCCTGCTTTAATCTAGAGATCGTGAGGAGTTCACTGAAGTTTGGGTGTTTCCATAGCAATGGCAGTAAACAATCTTGCATCACAACACCTCTGTTGGGTCATCCTCACTGGCCATTATTTATCTGGTTGTGACTTTTCCATACTGTTCATTTAAGCTCATCTTGGCAGGTAGGAAAGTCCTCCAAGGAAAGGTTCATGGACTTCTCTGCCCTTCCCGCAGAGAGTCCCTCTGTCAAGCTAGTGGAAGGCCAGAGACAGAAATCCAGTATTCCTCCTTAGGAAGGGGATTATGCCTTGGCTTCTTCTTGCAGAATGCAAGGCGACAAAGAGGTCCCTGTTTGCCTGCTCTGTTGTTTCTTCCCTCTTCCGCCTCCAGGCCAACCTTTTATGCGCAAGTACTGGATGGAGTTTTCCTTGGCCTTCTGGAGTGAGATCTTATTTCTCAAAACTGTTAGCTTTTTTGGCTTCCACAGTTGCAATTTCTGGTATTTTTACATGCATATAGGTGACACTGTAAGAGAATTTCATTTTAGGTGTCCATGTCACCCTTTGGGGGTGTCCGGATTATTTTTCTTTCTTCCTGAGACAGAGCAAATGTGCATCATGTTTATGATGCACATGTGTACCTGTTTTAAGATTTTTATGTTTTTTGTATGATTTTATGTTGTTCACCGCCCTGAGCCCTCCGGGGATAGGGCGGTATAGCAAGTTTAATAAATACACACACACACACACACACAATAATAATACACACAATAATAATAATACACACACACAATAATAATAATCATTCCAGTGGTCTAAGCGCTGCATTTTTCTTAAGGTGCCCCTTAGGAATCTGAGCATTCTTTTGGGAGCTGGTGCGATCTCAGCCGCCTCCTCCCCTCTACGGTGGGACCTTGCTGTGGGCTGGTATCTATTGAGTCCTGGCTAGCCTGATCTCCTGGTGATCTCCTGAGCCGGGCAGGGCCAGTCCTGGCAAGTACTCTTTGATCGGCCAATGTCAAGTGTAAGCTAAAGTTGTGCAGTTGCAAGGGGGAATGGGTGCAAGCCTCCCAAGCCAGCTGACAGTTTTTTGTGCCATCCTAGGTAGGTTGGAGGAGGGGTTAGGCCAGTGGTTCTCAACCTTCCTAATGCCGCGACCCTTTAATAATAGTTCCTCATGTTGTGGTGACCCCCAACCCTAACATTTATCCATTTTTTCAGATGGAGAACACTGATGCAGAAAGTCTTAGGCGTTTCTGTGAAAGTGGTCATTCGACTCTGGGTCCTGACCCACCAACACTATCCAACACTGTTGAATAATTTACAAAAACTGAGTGCAACATGCACTACCTCAAACTATTACAACAAACGGTTGCACTCAAGCTGATGTGAAATAAAATGTTCTTTACTATTATGTATCCAGTTTTGTCATCTTATTTCATTTCATATATCATCATATTACATACATAAATCCATAATCCATAAAGGATATCCGTCCATATTTCATACTTCCAAATTCATGATTCATAAGAACAAAAATTATTTCTTTTTTCAGTCATCCATACAATTGGTAGAGTATATATGCTCTATTCCATCATTATCCAATTTTTTTGCAGCACAATTTAAAAGTACCATATCAAAACAAACAGGAAACGCTTTGAGCATATAGCGTTTTTTGATTACTTCTTCAGCAATATATGCTAATATATATAATTTTTATAGGCTTCCTTAATGGTAATACACCTCTCCACAGAGCTGTCACTCCCATCCTGCCTTCGGTTCCTTGTTCATTTGAGCTCATCATGGCAGGTAGGAAAGTCCTCCAAGGAAAGGTTCATGGACTTCTCTGACCAGGCGGTCTAAGTTACCGCATTTTTCTTAAGGTGCCCCTCGGGAATCTGGAGCCTCCTTTTGGAAGCTGGTGCACTCTCAGATGCCTCCTCCCCCCCATGGTGGGACCTTGTTGTGGGCTAATATCTCCCAGTGGCTGATGGTCTTCTGTAAATTAGTTTGTCATACCACCTATGTGCCCCTAGAGCCAGATCTACCTTGCTTTTCTCTTTTATTTTAGCGCAAAAAATTCATTACGCTTTGTGCCATACGGCATAGTTATGTTTTCTTCACAGCTTTTAAAATTTTTTCTTTTTGGTTGTCAATTACATTTGACCTCTATGGCAAACCCTGGTTGAGTTTTCTAAGGTGAGAGACATTTGGAGATGGTTTGCCATCTTCTGCCTCTCCGGCACTGCCCTGGTATTCCTTGAAAAGCCTTTCATCCGGGTACTTGAAGCCAGGACCAGCCCCTGCTTGGCTTCAGAGATGGCTGGGTATGGTTGGGGAGGGGGGGGGTGTAATCAGGCTAACCTATGAGGCTATTCAAGGTGTAAGTTACTTCATAACGATGACAGTAAACAATCTTGCATCACAATACTTCTGTTGGGTCATCCTCACTGGCCATTTGGTCTGATTGGGACTGGTCTTGCTGTTCATTTGAGCTCATCATGGCAGGTAGGAAAGTCCTCAAATGGATATTAGCAGCAAAGACTCCAGCCTGAAGCCCTCCTGCCACATCATGGGGGGGTGAACCACATTAGTCAAATCTGCTGTTGTGTGAAGTGTGGAGGTCAAGGGTGAGAGCCCTCCCAGCTGCAAGGGATTCAGGTGGTCTTTATTTGTCAGCTGAGTGTTGCTGAGGGTCCTTTGAAGGTTCACCACCTCAATGTCCCACCCATCCATTTTCTTTTCCCGGGCAGGGAGGGGGGCGCCAAACTCAGGTTTTGTCCCCGGGCGCCAGTTTGCCTAGGTACGCCCCTGTGTTATTGTATATGTTATTGTATTTTGTAAGCCACCTTAAATATGACTGTAGAAAGGTGGAGTATAAATGATTTTAAGACATAAGTACATAATAAGACTACAGACAAGGATTTAGCTGGTTTAGAGGGCTGGTCTGTTTCATGTCTTATTAAATTACTTTGCCTTTTTTGAAATGACAACTGGACTGAACCGCCCCAGCGATAGCTGGAGCTCCACACCAGCTATGAATTCAGCCAGTCATTATGCTAGCCTTGTTAACCTTCACTTTTCCATGAAATATGTTTAGACATGCCAAGTTTCATCCCCCTCCTTCAACATGGAACATAGACAACTAAAGGTTTGATTGATGTTGTTTAGCACTTAGGCTTTTCTCTGTCACTGAACACCCGCAAATGCAGTGAATGATAGGCTGTTGCAGGAACAGCCCATCGTTAACCTATGATGCTTCAGTGTCCTAGCCGATTCACCCTTTCTTCCCTGAATAGGTCGAACTACTCCTGTGAATGCTAGTTATAAGCATAAGCATCAGCATCAGCATTTTATTGTCATTGTGCACGCACAACGAAATTTACAGGACAACGAAATTCAGTTACAGCCTAACCAATTAGATACCAGGCTTATCTCCCCACAAAACTGGTGTAATATCATCTCATGAAGAAGCCAATTATAAAGGAACCCAAAAATTCCCATTTGGCTGCAAAGTGATAGAATAATCCCACGATGCCTCATGGAAGAAGGGGTAAGTCATTCAATTGTGCACAGCCAATCCTTTGAGGGAGGGGCCACTCATAATCCTGGCACTATCTCCACTGACTGAATGATCTTCAATTCTGTCCATCACCCCCCATGTTTCACTTTAACAATAACCTGGACAATAACCATGAGCGCATTTTCCTCAAAATCCCTCAGATGTTTTGCCCACGCATTAAGTACCATATTTCCTTTCAGTGGCACTTTAGACAAAACGCAGCAGCTAAGAATACACTACAACCCTATCTGACCCTAGAATTTTTTCCTCTTAATAAAATTTGCGGGCTTCTGACATTTTATCCCCATGGTTTAACTCTACTTGGTCCAAATGGATGAATTCTGCAGTTTGAACGGAATTGTTTCCCGTGAAATGCTTTTCTGAGAGGCTTCAAATAGAATAATGCACATTTGAATGAATGTTTTTTTTAAAAAAAAGATTTTTGTCTTGAAACCACTCCTCCGCCCGCATTTCTCCAAGAGGCACCAGTGCTGATTTTGCAGGTTCAATATCAACACGGTCTGTTAAGGTAATATTGGCTTTGAACTGATGGAAACAGGATTTGAGAACAAGGAAAAGAAGCTAAACGAACCCTGGCAGAGGGCCTAGCTTTTAAGCTGTCTGTAGACTTCAGCGACAGAGAAATGTTTGAAGGGACAGAAATGTGTGTTGGCAAGAGTGCTTGATCCGTGTTTCAAGGGATAATTAAAACCACCCATCCTCTTATGCAGACAAAAGGGGGAAAATACAACAGAAACAGTGGAAAGATGTTATCACAAATAGAAATGCTTCAGGCCATGCTGTTCTTCACCTCCTCCCTTCAGATTTCAGGAAGTTAAGTGCACTTTATAAAGCAGATTGCAAATGTCTGGAAACATCCCAGAGCAGCAATTGCGACGGAAAAAGAGGAAACCGGAATGCAGGAGGGAAAAACCCTGTTGGTGCCATCTGTAGGAGTGGCTCATAGAAAGTAGCTGTGATAGTTGTGGGTTACAGATGAACAGATGACCATAGGTTGGATCGCCCTGCAGATCACTGTTTCCCCAAAGTGAAAGGAGACTTTGGAAACCATTGGCAGGCAGCAGAAAAGTGATAATGTGTTACTTCCATTATGGGATGACCCGATGACATCTGTGTGAGAAGGGGAGGGAATGATACTGTTGCTGAAAATAGAGTGAAAAGATGTTTGTAATATTTGCTCCTGTTCCCTAGCTCATCTCTACATAAAAACACTCTAGCTTAATTTAAAAAATGTACTCATTCGTGGGATTTCTATAAATGTGTATTCCCCTGACATATTCTGCAGTATAGCACAGTGACATGGCTTAATCCTATGGGTAACGGGTGCCAGAGGTGGCACTCGGAGCCCTCTCAGTGGGCACGCACACACAGAGTTTGTCATGTGGGGGGCAGAAAATCACACACACACCCCACACACACACAGTGGCCTGGGCCACTGAGCACGACACACACCCCCACACACACACACAGTGGCCTGGGCCACTGAGCACGACATGCACACACCGCAGTGAGCAGGGAGGACTCAGCTGGCGGGCCTGGTGCCTGTGCTCTGGTTGACTGCTGCCCGAGGGGGGGGGGCGCAGAGGAGGCAGCAACGCTAGAGAGGTACAGAGCTGTGCGCGAGGGACTTGCTAGAGGCTAGAGCAGGCTGGCTCCTGCTCGAGCGGGTGAGGCGGAGGAAGAGGGAACCAACCGTTTTTTCTAAACCAAAACCTCAGCATTCAGGCTAAATAGGTGGGGTTTGGGTTGCAATTTGGGCACTCGGTCTCGAAAAGGTTCACCATCACTGGTATAGCAAGACTCTCAACATAAGGTATGTCAACACTTAGTATAGTTCCCCCCTCCCCATCACCATGGATATATTTCATACAACAAATCCAGCCTGCAATTTTTTTAAGTATATGATCGCTCCCACATTCACTGCAGAGATATTCTGTTTGTCTTCCATTTAGTATCCATTGCCCAGTTCATAAACTTACTTCATATTTTGCTATGAAAGTACAGTATTCCCCTTTTTCTCACACACACATTTAAACTGATGCCATTCCCCGCCAATTCATTTAGAGGTAAGAACCTTGAATTTCATGATTCATTGACAAAGAAAAGGAAAAGCTATGCAATTTTGATCGCTATATGTAGAGACATCAGCATACAGGATACATTGAACACAGAGAAAGCATTGTCTGATTGCAAAACAACATTAGTGCCAACAAAAGGAAGGGAGTGAACAATTATGGAGCATGTACACTTAATCATGGTTGGGATATTATTTTCAAAATCCAAAAAAAAGGAGGGCTGTCTTTTATTTTCTACAACATGACACATTTTTCTTTTGCCACACGTTGATTGTCTGACACAATGGTGAGTCTGTGGTATGAACTGCTCATTCTGCCTCTCATCTCTGTGTTGATTTGTACCCCACAACATTGAATCACTGGGTGGAATTTGGCACAAATGTTCAGCACACAGTTCTATGTTTCAAATTTGAATAACTACAACATTTTTCAAGTTCAAATAAACCTGAGCTCAGCCCTATGTCTGTTTTTGGCATAGTCAGAAAAAATTACATAAATCAGGAACAATTGCATGGATACATGATAGGTAAAAAAGGCTCCCTACGGGAGCAATGGCAACAGATAATGCGTTCTAACTGGGAACTCTCAACTATCTCCACAAATGAAATTGGCGATTCCCTCTTCAGCAATAAAGAAGACCTGGGTCCGAGTTGTTTAAATAATAGAGGATAACACTGGAGTCAGATCAGGCAGCCCAGATGGAAAGAAAAAGGAGAGTGCTTAGGTTGGTATATTTAGATCTGATGTTAATTGCATCAAAACTGGGTGCAGTGCAAGAGTTGAGTGAGTCAGGGTTTCCCAACCACATTAAGTTTCTAGCAACTGCATAACTCTTTGGCGGATTTATCTAAATTGCTGAAGCTACCCTTTAATAGGCAGAGGGCATAACGTTAAAACGCGCAATGGGAAGGGCTCTCCTTGCGCGTGGGTTCGTTAAGGTATGGAGGTAATAGGCCATACGTCTCTGCTCAAATGGAATTAGGAGATGTCTGTTTTTAATGAACAGGAAAATGAGTATATTTGCCATGAAAACTGAAATATAGGATTGAATGTTGGTATATTTTTTCATGACATGATTTTCTGTTAACATTTGAAACAACAGCTTAATGCGTGTACCTTTTTCTTAAAAAAAGCTACATGAGTTGATATATCTTTTATTCTGTGAAGAAAAGGCTAAAAGATTGTGCCCATGTAACGATGGCTCAGTTGAATCTCTGGCCCACCAATTATTACACTGTCTCAGATTCAAGGAAATCAGATCCAAGTATGTGAATCTTACTCCTTTACATTTACCCCATCTCCCCGATTTAATTCGATTACACTACTTGTTGGACAATCCTGATCCTTCTCTCTGTATGATAGTGGCAGACTTTCTCCTGGAAATTACTAAACACCAGTAGATTTCCTTCGACCTAACATTTATTTCCTGAATTGTATGTGCTTTTTAATCCATTTTTTAAATTATTGTTGTACTGTTGTCTATGCCAATAAAGGCTTGCTATTCTGTGAAGTGGCCAGTGAGCGGTTTTTTTAGTCAACACTATTTTATTTTCTAACTCTAGAGTCATTTTTAATGTGTATTAGCCACTTAAGTATTTGGGGTATAGCATAGTCTAAATTTTCATCAGATAAAACAAATAAGACAGAAAAAAATTAAAATTCATTGTAATGGGTATCTGCCTGTCTTTTTATTTGTCTGTCTGTTCAGCTGTTTATTTTAGAACATTTATATTCCTTCTTTCCTCCATCACAAATGTCAAAGCAGAAAGTATAGCGTTTCCTGTAGACTTTGGACCAAACTAATATCCATTTCTGTTCAGCATCAAAAAAATTGATGCATTATATCTGGGATGTCTTCCTTGAATATTGAATATATCTGTGAAGCTTGGTGTATACTTTTACAACATAATTCTTTATCATTTTTACACCAACTTCATGTGTACAGATGTTTGTGGGAAAGGAAGAGAAAAAAGATTACATTGAAAGCTAATACAAGACTGTTCATTGCTAGTCAAAATTTGGTTGAATTGCCGTGGATGAGCAAACTTGCTTTGGAAGCATGTATTCAGTCCACTGACAATTAAGGGGACATTGCACAATTATTTGGTCATCTTGAGTCATCTTGATTTCAGAGAATATGTTTGAGTTTAATGCCTTGAATAACCACATTTGAAAGTCCTTAGGTGGCTTATTTATGTATTATGGTACGAGGGGCAATACTTTATGAAAGAGAAACTTTGTGGTATTGTCATCCAAGCATGCTGAGAACTTCCACACAAACACAATCATCAAGCATATTTACTGCACTGAATAACTGCCTGTGCAATCTATCTATCTATCTATCTATCTATCTATCTATCTATCTATCTATCTATCTATCTATCTATCTATCTATCTATCTATCTATCTATCTATCTATCTATCTATCTATCTATCTATCTATCTATCTATCTATCTATCTATCTATCTATCTATCTATCTATCTATCTATCTATCTATCTATCTATCTATCTATCTATCTATCTATCTATCTATCTATCTATCTATCTATCTATCTATCTATCTATAAAGCTAACCATTCGTTTGTTGGTAATGCCCTAATGCCGAGACGGCTGGACGGATCACCCCCCAAAATTTTCACATGACGTCCCTCCCTGTTGCGGGCAGGTAATTGGACCTTCAAATCACCAAAAGTCCATACCTGAGCTAAGTAAAACATCTTTTTCCTGGCACACCAGGCCATGAAGCTGGCTCTGTTTAACTGTCACCCTTAGAATGTTCGTGCAGCCTGTCTGTGGCCTGAGGGCTTGGTATGAGGGCTTAGAATGTTCGCAGAGATGGCCAGAGATGAGCAGTGAAAACAGTAAATAGGTAATACTGGTAGGTAATACGAGTGGAAGTGAAACGCATACACACTTTGCCGTGTGAGACATCAGGTGGGGTTCCCCGCTACACACACATGCAGGTATCTTTCACTCTCTGTGCCTCACCCACTACTACCACACAACAGACATACTCTCATACACATCCAGCTCATCCTCACACACCTCACTCTGCCCTCCCTCCCTCACACCCATCCACCACTTACCCACTTCCTCACCCATATTCGCCACAGCTCTCTTTTACTAAAAGCCAGCTGGAGTTTGCCTTTTCCTTCTAAGAAAATCCACGGGGTGGGGGCAAACCAACACTACCAGCTCCGCTTCTTTGGCACATGGCCCTTTAAAAACCCAGGGAGCTGGCCTCGATCTGAGTGCCTCGCCACCCTGCCTCTGCTGCCTGACTGGGATAGCCTGCTTGCCCCAGTTCTGCCTTACCCAAGCCAGGACTGTGCATGGAGGATTTCAAAGCATACGCCCAGGTCTCCACCTTGCCAAAATCTTCTAAGGTCCTTCGTACAACCTCTTTTGCCTTCAAAAGCCAAAATGGGTTAGAAAGCCCTTATGAAGAGGACCTTAAACTGTTCCTTGGAGAAAGAATCTCTGGTCTCAACTCAAGTCTCAGGTTGCTTGGGTAACAGGTCCCCACTCCCCGACAGGGCTGAGTTGTACCTTGATCTTAACAAATATGATAGAAATTTTCAATTACTGGAGAAGAGGCATGCATGTCTGGAATCATGGTCAGGTCATTCAGGTGACCTATGGAATCAGTGTTTATCCTCACCTTGTTCTTGTGTAGTCAGTTGAATCATTCCAATAGCTTGCATTGGACTATAAGAGCCTTCATAGTGGGCACCATCTATTAATGAAGGGTTGGTAAGAACCTGATCCCCAAACAAGACTGAATTAAACATGAAGTACAGCTTCATAACTATGTTCTATTGAACTAAGGGACAATTTCTGAAGAACGTCCCACTTCCAGGGACTCTTAATTGAACTTCTCATCCTTGTCCTTTTTTTTCGGACCAATATCCAATCCCTCCATTTCCACATGTTTTGCCTTCTGTGATGGGAAGCTGTTCGATATCCATCTTTAGTATCTCGATTATTTTCTCTGAATGCTTAAGAATACATAAAAGTGTTGTGTTGGCATATTGCATATTGATCTCTGTGAGTGTCCCTCTGCCGGTCACCCCAGCAAGGTGGGCCATCTTGGCTCCATAGGGAATCAGCTACCCTCCTGGATCAAATAAGACATTAACTTTGGCTTCTGTTCATCAGCTCCTAACTTCTGTCAGGCTGCTAACAGCACACCTGCAAACCTGAGTCCACCCACCAAACCCTCCTTTCTCTTTCTCTGCCTCCCTTTTATCCCTCTCACAAGGTTCCCTCCCTCCTGGCAGCTCCCTGCTCCAGCCTACCAGTGGTTGGCATGAGGTCTGTCAAGCCCTACTGGCCCGGGACTGGATCTTCAGCTTTTTCTGGCCCTTTCCCTTGATTACAGCCTGGTTGTGCTGGCCCTGCCTCACTCTCTAAGGCTGCTGAGGACTGCTGATTGTAGCTCAGCTAGGGCTATGCTGCCTTTACACTTTCCCCTAGATAAGAAACTTACTGTTGCTGTTCAGGCCCTCCTGCAATTTCTGTGCATTTCCTCCCAGCTTCTGGCTTCCTGGAGGTCCTTGCTCCAGTTCGTAAGTCCAAGGATGGGCTATTGGTTGTGGGGTGCTCCAGGGTCCCTGGGTGGGCATTTGTGACAAGCAGGAGGATGGAACAGGCTGCCAAGTGGTGGGAGCAACCCTGTTCCTGAACAATCTCTTATGCCTGTAGCAAAAACTTATCTTACATTGGGAAATTTCTTTATAGCCTGTGCTAATAGTTAATATTTTTTTGGATGATATCACTTGAGAAAACAGATTTCTTTTCGCTCTGCTTTCCCCTTCCATCAGCTTCCAAACAGATTTGAAAACAGACATGCTAGAGGGAGAATTTAATCACTACCCATGTTTACATAAGCTTATCCACAGAAGAGGAAGCAATTCATTCATAATCCATCATTAATCAATACCTAGATCCATGTTGCCCAAAGTTCTGCTATGTTGGTGAGATGCACTTTTTCTCTGAAGTAAAGATGAAATCATACTTGAAATCGTACAACTTTACAAACATTACTTTGAAGATTCAGGAGTAAACCATGCTTCAATTTTTAATTGATCTCATTGCACGGCAGCCAGTGGACACGTTTTGATGAGTGAACATCAAATGAGCAAAAACATATGGTTTAGAACAACACAGTACATGAGTGGAAAGAACATAACACATTTGCACTAATTCAAGTTATTGTGCAAGGGCTGAAATATAATTATTACTGAAATAATTTGCATATGGAACAAGTAATAGTCATGAGGGGGGTTGTGTGATTTTATTTACATTTAATTTGAAATTGTACCTGTTTAAATAACTTGGGCAATGTCTTGAACAAATGGACACCAAAGTGAGAAAACAACCACTTCCATTCACACTAGATTCTGGGCTTCCCACTTTGGAGAGAAGATGTCTACCAGCAGCCCTTGTTTGTTGTTGAAAGACTTTTTAAGAAGTTTTGTGCTCCACAATGTCACTTCCAGGGAAAATCCAGGTGTGATGTTAGGTAGCTTTAGATAACTAGGGCCTCCTTGTTGACACCTAAGAGTGGATAGCTCTAAAAACTACCAGAAACTCTGTGGTTTTACCAGGCAATGTCTAGAGCTACCTGATGACCTGTCTAGTTTCCCCTAAAGTGATGTCAGGCCACTATTAACACACTGGCACTGCCATATGCCCACTTCTGAAACTCCTACTTGGTAGGGTTTAGCATTGCCAGGTATCAGTGGCATACCGCCCATGGGGACATGGGCATGCCATTTGGTCATATGGGGGGCTGCCAGGCACCAGCTGAATCCTTGTGCCCAGCCTCTCCTGTGGTGTGGTGATCCGGCTGGTGCCCAATGGCTTCCTCTGTGCTGGAGGGCCGTTCACCAGTCAATATGTTTTCCATGACCTCAGCAGGGAGGCTGGGGAGAACAGGAGCTGGCCTGTGGCCACGACTCAGCAGCAGGTGGCTCAGGTGGGAAACTGAGGCCAGTTCCTGCCCCCCCCCAGCCTCCCTGCTGACAAAGAGGCTGAAGAGGGCAGGAGCCTGTCTGGGGCCATGGTGCCCACCTGAGACACCTGCTGCTAAGCCCAGTCGGGCTGGGAGTCTGCCATGGGCCCCTTGGCCTGGCCCCACCATGCCCGCCCCCACCAAGCTGTGTAGGACTGCCACTGCCCTTCTCTGCCAGCTAAGGTAAGTGGGGCATGGGGGGCAAAGCATGGGGGCATTGGGTGGTGAGGGGCACAGGGGGTGCTGGGTGGTGATGGGGCCCCAGGTGCCATTTTCCCTCAGTATGCCTCTGCCAGTGACCCCCTGTCGAGTGGTGGCGTAGGGATTGTGGAGATGTACTAGGAGCAAGTTGAGGCCTAGGACCCAACTCCATTGGCACATTGACATCAGTTATAAAAGTGACGCTATCACGTCACCGACAACGTGTGGGATGCTTTAGTATTTGAGCAAAAACTGTACAGTAGAATCTGTTTTTACCATACAGTTTTGCCTGAAAATACCAGAGCATCTCCCATTTCATCAGTGATGATATGATGTCACTTCTGGAAGCTACATCAATAGGCCAATGGTGTTGATGCTTAGGCCTCACTTTGTGCTTCAAAAGACCCTCAATGGATAATGTCAGGGGAGGGTGCCCAATTCGGGGAGGGGGCATCTAGCAACCTTAACAGGATCACCAAATTCAGATTGATCCTCTTTTTTTTGGAGATTTGGGGTAAATCCCAGGCAGGATTTGAGGAAGGGAAAGAGCTCAAGGGTATAATGCCATGAAGTCCACACTCCAGTATCCATTTTTTTTCCAGGACAACTGATCTCTGTGGCCTGGAGATCAGTTGTATTTCCGAGAGATTTTTAGGCCCTACATGGAGCCTGGCAATCCTAGCTAGGCTTCTGATTTATAGAAAAGGTCACATTCTTCTCAAATGCAACGATATACACTGTTCCTTTTTGCGCATTTTTCAGTTGAATCCCTTGCAAAATTTCCACTTGGGCCACAATCCCTGTGCGAGTCAAAATGCTAACATGACTCCTGTCAACTTAAGCCAACAGGAAGCCAAAACAGACCTTCCATGTGGCCCAAAGCCTCTGTTTGTCTATACGAGCTATCAACACAACACAAGCCTTTATTGGCATATAAAACAGGACAAAATTTTAAAACAAAACAAGGTTAAGAAGTGCAGTTAAAATTACCAATTTCCAGTATAAAATTTGCAACAGTTTCACAAAAGTACACATCAGAGCTGTTCAGGAGATTGGGTACCTTATAACACTCATGCCACTGAGAACATTGCAAGAAAATGGAATTCATGTATTTCATGCGTATCTTATTGTATTTAGGGCATAGAAACAAAGAATGGTCAAGTGTTTCAACCGTAGTCATATCACATGAACAAACTCGTTTAGAACATTCCATATTCTTAAATCTTCCCTCCAGCAGAGCTGATGGCAGCACATTACATCTCGCAGTAGCCAAGGCTCTCCTCTGGGTGGGATTAATCAGCAGACGAAGATATGCTGCCATAATTCCACGCTCGCATGGGATTAATAATGTAGTTGGAGAACAGGTTGTCTTGGCAGCACGAGTCAAATTATGAAAATCAAGATCCAAGAGCCTATTCTTAACTAGTCTGAAGGCTTCCACCTTTGTGAGCATAAGGAGTGATTCCAAGGGGAAACCAATAGCTTCAACCTTTCTAAAGATCAAAGTGTACCATTCTGAAATAAAGTGATCTGATAACAGAGAGGGAATATAGCTATTGGATCCCACTAGAAAATGTATATGCAGCCAATATTTTCTATAAGAGCTATCAATTCTTGGCTGTTTTAGAATTCACTCTACACTGGGGTTGCCAGCCCTAGGATATACCTGGAAACTTCAGGGATGGAGCCAGAGCTGGGTGGGGTTTGGGGAGGGGACAGTTTTCATTGGGGTATAATGCCATCGTGTACACCTCCCAAAGCAGTCATTTTCTCCTGGTGAACTGATTCCTGTTGCTCGAAGATTCGTCAGAATAATGGGAAATCACAGTCATTATGTGGAAGTTCATAACGCTACTTTGCAGCAGAACCAGTGGCAGCAACTTCCTTTGAACCTGCAAGAAAAATCCCTATACTATAGGGTTTCCATCTCTGGTTTGGGAAACACCTGGAGGTTTGGAGAGTGGAGTTTAGGAAAAGCAGGGTTTGGGGTCAGAAGGGACTTCAGCAAGGTGTAATGATTTAGAGTCTACCCTCCAAAGCAGCTATTTTATCACGGGAACAAATATTAGTCATCTGGGGATCAGTTGTAATAGCGGGAAATCTCCAGGTGCCACCTAGTGGTTGACAATCCTACTACACTGCTGGGGGGGGGGCAGGATCATGTGATGGGTGCAGTGATGTGTACCTTTAAGTGTTTGATGGGCGGAATTAAGAGATCTGGGAAGAGCAGCTGTAGCTGTGACTTAGAGGAGTCCAGACCAAGAACTTGTGTGTAGCAGTGTAGCTTCTAACTAGTCTGATTGTTAGTTGTAAATAACCTGTGTTTAACCCTCGAGGGCCATCCTGTTGTCCTTCACAACAATGGGGTTTGCAGAGGAATTGAAATAGGAGGTATAGCCAGATGTATTTGACCATATGAAAGTTCTTTTTAGAGCAGCGTTGGAACTGGGGCAGAGGGGCCCTGAATAAAAGAACAAAACACACATACACAACCGAACACAATCCCTAACACAGCAGCCAACAACCTCTTTGTTTCCTTCAGGAACATTTGTGTAAGGTTTAAGCACCAGTGATTCCACAGCTCTTATTTTTTTAAAAAAAACTTCTTTCTTTTCACTTAGGCTAGGAGCCAGCTTAGTAGGAGACAATGAAGATCGTCTGGTGGGAAGCAAATTCAGGACACTGTCCAACACTGTTGGGAGGATTCCAGCAGTCAGCTGCTCACTTGGCAAAAGGAAAGGCGGAGGAAGGGACTGCTGCCTAGTTATACCAAGAGAGACTGGGGGTCTTAGGTTAAAATTTTGCGGTGGCTGTGAAAAGAGGCAGGCAATTATGAACCCCTCCAGAGATGTGGGCTCGGAAGCTGCCCGTTTTGTTCTCTGGAAATGAAGCTATTTAAACTCTGAGCCGCGACAGGATTCAAAAGCCTTCTCTAAATTTGAAAATTGGAGGGAAATGAAAGACATACTGAGATCGATCCAGACGAAATTTGGTACCTGCGTGGGATACATCTGTGAGGGAAACAGAACATTCCTGCTTCCACTCCTTCTGGCTGAAACCCATTAGTCTTGTGAGAAACAGGGGACCTCTGGAATGGGGCATTGGTGGAAATTAACCTCCTCCTTCTATCAACCGAACATTTGTTTGGATTCGAACCTAAAATCTGGATTTGAACCTAAGGGTTGGATTTAGGGGCACCAGTCTCCAGGTGGGACCTGGGGATCCCTTGGAATGTCAGCAATGTAGATCTCCAGGCAATGTAGATCTCCAGGCAATGTAGATCATTTCCCCCAGAGAAAATAGATGCTTTGGAGGATGGATTCTATGGCATTGGATCCCCTGAGATCCCTGTCCTCCTCAGGCTCTTTCCCCAAATCTCCTGACTCAGATACTTTAGCTGGATTGAACCAACCTTGCCTCTCATTGGCTGATTTTCTCCCCCCCCTTACTGTGACCCCTGACCTCAGGGCTTTTTTTTTTCTTGTGGGTTCTGCAAAGCCAACGTAACTATTTTAGAGGTCAAAGGGAGCTTCTCCTTTTGTTTGAACTGCTGGGGAAACTGGTAAGATCCCACATTGTATCTGCACAATGTGTTAAGCTTACAATAACAGCATGCTACCCACTTGAAGGCTGCTGGATGACCTCGGGCTACTCACAGATCTCGCAGAACTCTCTCAGATCCACCTTCCTCACAAGGGGTCTGTTGTGGGGAGAGGAAGACAATTGTAAGCCACTTTGAGACTCCTTAAAGGCAGAGAAAAAAATGGAGAATAAAAACCAGTTCCTCCTGCTCTATCTTCTTCTACTACCGCTGCTGCTGCTACTATTATTACTAGATTAATGAATCTCACTTCTGCTTCCCCACACGTTTGTGAAAAAAAATGATAAAGAAATCACAGCTTAAAACAAACTTCAGTGATTAATGACATGCAAATTCTGATCCCTGAAGAGAACTAGAACTAATCTCTCCTAAATAACAGGAGTCAATCTGATTCTGAATCTTTGGTTTACGGGTTGATGAAAGTTACTTCCAATTAACTCGTGTGCTTGGATTGGTATGTTGCAAGTGGCAGTGGTTGAACCGTATTGGTTTCAAAGAGCTTATCATCACTGTGAGTGAGAAGGGCAACATGTCCAAGCCTCTTAATATCCACTTCATATTATCTTAATGTGGCATTTGAATACAGTTTAAGTGTCTTAATGATGCAATGGGATGATGTTTAGATGTAGCCCTTCCAGGGGGTGGAGACCCAGCCCAGATTTTACTCTTGGGCCGCTTCCGCATGGCCACATTGGCCACACTGGTCCCCCCGGGACTGTTCGCACAGTCGTAATGACAGGGAACACGGCACTGCGGTGCGCTGTCGCCCATTCGACTTACCTTCCCTACAACCTTCCGGTGCGTTGCCGAGGCCAGGGGACATGCCCCCTGCCCTGCGCGACCGCTCCGAGTCGCAGGGCAGGGGGGCGTGTCCCCAGGCCTCGGCGACGCGCCGGAAGGTCACAGGGAAGGTAAGTCGATTGGGAAAGGGGGGATGGCACGGCAGCGGCTGGAAGCCGCTGTTTTCCAAAATGGGAAAATGGCGGCTTCGCACTGCTGGGGGCGCGCCCCCCCATGCGAACAGCTCCCTAGGGACGGCGTTTTTGCCATCCCTAGGGAGCTGTAAATGGCCCGTGTGGAAAGGGCCTTGGCTTAATATGTTGGGAATATTTTCTTCTCAATTTGATCTAGGGTAGCTAAATTTAGCAATTTAGCAATTCAGGATTGCCTTGGCCACCAGTGGGAGATGGAGGGTAGTGTTGCCAAATACAGGTTGGGAACTCTTGGAGATATGTGGATGGAGCCTGAATTGGACAGGAAATTCAGTGAGGTATAGTGCCATAGACTTCACCCTCCAAAGCAGCTATTTTCTCTAGAGGAGTTGATCTCTGTAGACTGGAGATGAGCTGTAGTTCCAAGGAATCCCCTAGTTCCACCTAGAAGCCGGCATCCCTGTCTTGATTCCCCTTTATCCACTCTAGATCCACTGAAAATTCTTCTGACACAGAGTCTGCTCCAGCCAAAGTCAATTTTTTTTTAAAAAAGATCTGAAATAATTTGCATAAATGCAATTTGACCTTTGCATCAATGGGCTTGGATTGTACTCAGAGGACTGAATCCAGCCGAGGTTTTCTGCAAGTAGAAGGGAAGGCCTTTCCCCTGCCTGCTGCAGCTCAAAATGCTTGTGATACGCTGCTCTTGGGAACAGGCTGTTCTAGTAGCAGCATTCAGGGGTGGGAATGGGGAGTCTGAGGTTTGTAGGAGGGGAGAGTTGGCATGGATCGTTACTTTTCCATCCATGGTGATCCTCTGCTGGATACAGGTTGTAGTGTATCATCACAACATTATTTCTATACCTGCATGCAAACCCGCAAAGGTATTGTTATGGCAATATTTATTATTAACAGGAACGTGTTAATACCAAGCTAGCAAACTTAATAATTTATTTATTTATTTATTTGTTATTTAAATTTATAGACCGCCCAATCCCCAAGGGGCTCTGGGAGGTGCACAACATAATCTATGTACAATATATATATAATCTATGTACAATATAACCCTCTGGGTGGTGCACAACATAATCTATGTACAATATATATATAATCTATGTACAATATAACCCCTTTGCCCTGAGGTATTTAAGAATACATGGCAACTGTACAAACAGTGGTGGGATCCAAAAATTTTAGTAACAGGTTCCCATGGTGGTGGGATTCAAACAGTGGCGTAGTGCCAATGGGACTGGGCGGGGCACACCGGGGGCATGGCCAGGCATTCCAGGGGTGGGGCATTAATAATTTCTCTGTTACTGTAAAAAACTCTTACTGTTAAAAAAAGTTCCTCATTTCCAGCTAGTATCTTTCTGTCCATAATTCAAACTCTTTATAGCAAGTCTTATCGTCTACTGCCAACAGAAACAACTACTTCTCCTCTAATTGACTGCCTGTCAAATACTTCATACTTTCAAATACTTAATTTTGTTTCTAGAAATCAAAAGAAGGATACTTTCCTTAAACAAGGAACTTTACCATTTTTCTAAAACACGTTTTTAAAGCAGCCCAACAGGGAGAATTATCCCGTTTTCTACCTTTGCTAACCCGCCACATAGGAAACAACAGGACTTTATGATTTTTGGACCTAATGGAATTTCTAACAGAAAAGCAGACACAATTAGTAACCCGCTCTTGGCTCACACAAATAATTAGTAACCCACTCTTGGGAACTGGTGAGAACCTGCTGGATCCCACCTCTGGTGGAGGGGCATGTGACAATAGTGCTGTACTCATCAAGCATTTCACTGGTGAAAAATGAGAGCAGAGGATCCCTTTGACCTCCCACAAAAGGTTCTGCTGGGTATCACATGACCTGCATAGATAACAGGTGTAACAAGAATATATGAAGAACCCAATAGGATCAGACCAGCGGTTGGCCTAGTCCAGTATCCTGTTTCACATGGCAGCTAACTAATTCCTTTGGAGGGTCAACAAATAGGTCCACAGAGGTCAAGTCTTTCCCCTGATGCAGCCTCCCAGCCCTGGTATTCAGAGTTTTGCTGCCTACCTATATGAGGGTTCCCTTTAGTCACCAAGAGTAATATCCATTCATGAATCAATATGGAGGGAGAGGATTGGCCAAGACAGATAGAAAAAAAAAGAAAAAACCTGACTGGATCCAACCACACAAGATACTTTGAAAAGAACCACATTGATGCTGAGTAAAGATGTATTTGAATATCCATCAATGCAGGGGATGCTAAGAGACAGACAAAAACGTATCGTATAAGGCTTTCATGGCCGGAATCTACTGGGTGTTGTGGGTTTTGCAGGCTGTGTGGTCACTACCAGACCATGGCCACACAGCCCAGACAGACCCCCAACTCCCCGACAGACAAACCTGGCTGCACAAAATTTGTCCTGGTCCAGGGGAAAGTAATGTTTCTCCTCATGATCAGGTTTGCTGGGATTTGTACGGATGCTTTTCTGCTTGCTCTCACCTTCCAAAGGATGCTCTTTCGTTCTGCACATTGTGCTTCTCAGAAGAGTTCCTGGAGTAATGAATTAGATGCCTGTAATGCAAGTAATTGCATAGCCAACGGAACGAGCCATTAAATGCTCAGCCGTAGCTCACACACAGCCTTGCATGCTCGTGCCTGTTAGGGGGAAAAGGGAATATTGATCAGAATCCCTGGCCTGTCCACTAATCTTCTCAAAAGGACTCCAGGGATTTAAAAACCTCTTCTGCGAGAGAGACACTGAAGAGAAACAGGCATCTTTCGAGAATGCAGAAGTGCTTGAGTGCATTGCAGCATCAGCAGCGGGCCTGTGCCAAAGTTCCTGGGCCTTGAAAAGCAAGCATAGTCATACACATCCAGACACATATATCACTATAATGTACCTGTATTAGCATACCCCTGTGGACAGGAATACAATCCAGATATCCGTCACTGTGAGTGACATGCTGAATATAAATATGGTGCAGATGCATTCTGGAACGTGGAATATGGAAAAGATGTTGAATGCAGATGAATTTCGGGTGCAAACCTCAGCAAATCCAACACGCTGGCTTTCTGAGGTCATATCTTGGTGGTTTATGTGACTTTGGCCTAATAGTAATTATAGCTCTTTTTTTTATAAATATTATCAAGGTTCTGTGAAACTTGCCTATTTCTATGGATTTGTTTCTGACTTTTGGTGAATGTGATTCATATGTTCATTATTTTGTGTTCTCAGAGTTCGTTCGTTCTATCTATCTATCTATCTATCTATCTATCTATCTATCTATCTATCTATCTATCTATCTATCTATCTATCTATCTATCTATCTATCTATCTATCTATCTATCTATCTATCTATCTATCTATCTATCATGCAACTCAGATCTTCTTAACCACTATTTGGGCATCAACTCAGTGGCTGACTTAACTTTACCTCAGGATTAAGAAGTACATTCTGCAGTGTGACCCAGATGTCATTTGTCAAAGTTCCTAATGATTAGAGGTGTGGATCAGATAATTTATTTAAAAATGTGCCTCAACATAGGTCTGAGGCAAGGAATAGGTTTCTGAAACAAGATGGATCCTTTGCACCCAATCATTCCAGGATCTAAGCATGTAAAGAGTCATGTCCCCTAAGCATGCTGGTTGGACATTGGAATTTGATCACCGCATTTCTTTGCAGGCTAGAAATGTGCTGTGATACAAGATGGACACCATCTTGCAAGATGTGGGACGCATCATGTTCATTCATTCATTCATTCATTCATTCATTCATTCATTCATTCATTCATTCATTCAATTTATATACCGCCTGATCCCCGGAGGCGAAGAAATTAAGGTTTTATACCCAAGAAAACAAAGTTCTGCCTGAAGAAAATTGAGTTGTATAGCCTAAGCATGCAAATTGGATACAATTACGTAATTTCTTTTTAAAAAATATATTTTGGCAACTTTCACGTTTTAATCGGATTTATTGTGTTTTTGCTCTTCTCAGGAAGGAATCATGGAGCACACTAATGATCTTCTCCCAACTAGTGCAGAAGCTTTTCAGCTACCTTCCTGACTTTTTTTTTTCCTGTTCAAAGGCATTGCCCACACAATTTCAAACATAGCTGCACAGATATAGGGAATATAAATGGACAAGGGCAAAAGCCTATTAAAGGTGGTATCAGGGCTTAAGTCAGCATACTCGTGGCAAGGCAGTTATTGGGTTTCATGGCTTCTGATGGAGTCTTACTGCTGCTGACCCCCTACCTGAGCCACCTATCTGTATGGTATCCCCTGCCTACTTGTGAATGTTTGACCACCTGTGCTCCTAGCTGGACATACTGCTCAGTAGCACCATGACTCTTGGTAGCTGCACCAGATGCATAGATGGCTTAGACCATCAGGGGAACATTGTCAGGCTCGTTGTGAGTGAAGTCAATGGAAGAGCTCACCAGTGAGCAGAAGCAGATCACACAGTCACAGGTGGGGAGAGAGGCACATGTGGGGGACCTTGTTACCTAAATTAGTCAGGTCTTTCCCTTTTGGGGGGGTTGGGAAATTAGCTGGGGACCTGGTCACTGAAGGGGAGGGGGCACTTGGATCCTCTCTGCTTGCCTCTCCAAAAAAAACCTAGAATTGGCCATGGGTAGTATGGTAGATCTATTGTTGCCCTTGGTTGGCACATTCATTTACACTGCCCCACCACCACTGAAAACATTGGGTAGGATTATTGGAGCCTTGAACATACGGATATAATTAAGTGGTGATGCCAGAAAATGAATGTAAAACCCAAATGAAGTGCAGATTTACAGCCTTTCCCCCTACCCAAACAAGCTATGGCTTTTCCTTTAACAGAAATTGACAGACAGACAGACAGACAGACAGACAGACAGACAGACATCCTCCTTGAACATGTCAGTGATACAATCTCCTCTCTTTCTTTAGATCCTTCCCCCAAATCCATCTTTTTCCCTATAAAACTTTGCTTCTAATGCCTTAATCCTCATGTCAAACTGAAAATACATATAATTGTGCTTCCTTTGCTACTTTGGTCCCTTCGTTCTCTCCCTCATCTGTTCTCTCTCTTTTCTCTTGTAAGACTGCAAACTTTTTGGAGGCCTATATTTGTCTAGCATTTGCATAAGATACTCTGTAAAAAACCAAGTGCATCAAAGCCATTTCATTAATAACAACAACAACAACAACAGCAACAGCAACAGCAACAACAACAGCAACAACAACAACAACAACAACAACAACAACAACAACAACAACAACAACAACAATAACAATAATAATAATAATAATAATAATAATAATAATAATAATAATAATAATAATAATAATAATAATAATAATAATAATAATAATAATAATAATAATAATAATTGGATCATAGATGTTGCTGTACCAGTTGACAGCAGGGTAGAGGACAAAGAGCTGGAAAAGATCACAAAATACAAGGACCTACAAACTGAAGTTGAACGATTGTGGCAAAAAAGAACAACAGTAATCCCACTAGTAGTCGGTGCTCTAGGAGGAATCCCAAGAAATCTTGAAAAACATCTGGAAAGCCTAAACTTGGACAGAACATCAGTCCACATGCTGCAGAAAGCAGCACTTCTAGGAACTGCACATATTCTACGCAAATACCACTAATATCCCAGGTCCTTGGGAAGGACTCGATATTCAGAGATGAATTCCAGACACTTGTGCTGTGTTGTTATGTGTATAATAATAATAATAATAATAATAATAATAATAATAATAATAATAATAATAATAATAATAATAATAATAATAATAATAATAATAATAATTGGTATGGCATGCCATTTATAACTCTATTCACATTTCTCCCTAGAGTTCAAGCAATCTTAATTATTGGGGTCTTTCAGATTAGAAAATGTAGTCTTACCATTTCAGTACAAACATAGAATGCATGCAGGATCCAGACTGGGCCATTTTGTCAATACCTAAAGAAATAAAAATGGGAGAGAGTGTGTGCACATGTGTGTGTATAAATTCCAACTTCCCACTAGCCTCTTGTTCCCCTAACAGTCTATCAGCATCTATGAGAAGACATTAGAACAAGTGATTGGTGGACTGTACCCTGAGGGCTCCATCCAGCCATGATGTGTATCTCGTACAAACCCTATTAATGTCACTGGGGTGGAGCAGAGTGTTATTCAGTGCCAGCCGCGTCTGTGTATCCTTGCCGTTATAGATAACACCTGACAAGTCAGCCAACAGCTAGCAGGCCCATTTTAAAAATTACTTCACCCTCTGTCATGTAGGTCTTTTGCTTAATATAGTAACCTATTTAACCAGGAATCACATTCCACCCGAAGTATCGTGTAAATTGCATCTGGAGCCTCTAACACAGTCAGGTCCACTACGCCGGGGCAATATCTTAAAAAAGACAGTGGAAAGAGTTCAATTATTTCTGTGGCGAAGTGGCTGCGTATAACCCTCTCAAACCCCCTGCTGTCTCCGGATTCCATGCACAGTGGATTTTCAAGGAGCGCTTCGTCATCTATCCGTGGACGCACCATTGATTTGTCAAAGTTAATACTGCTACTAGCCAGGTTGACCTATTATTCAAGGCCTCCTTTCCACTCTGGCATAGGATGGCCATTAGTGATAGACACTGATGAATAGATGCGCTGGGCAGCAGATCTTCTCCGATGAGGGAATGGCCAGGGCAAATCCATCCACAGGATGGTAGGATACTCTGCACAGGGAAGCAAACAGCAGCTGTCATTTGTCAGAGAATTGCCTGTGGGCCAAAATAGCAGAGTCTGGCAGAGTCTGGCAGAGTCACAGAGTTGCTAAGAGGCTTCTGGCTGAGGAAAGGTTCCAAGTACCTGATGCTTACTATTCTTATGTCTCAGTACTTTAGTGAAAAATAAAACCTGAGCAGAACATCTGATATAAACCATATCTGCTTGAAAAAAATGCTGTCGGAGTTTTCATTCATGAACCTGGCCAGTTTCCTAATGCTCACTTCCAGTAAAGGTAGTGGTGGGATCCAAAAATTTTAGTAACAGGTTCCCTTGCCAGCCCCCCCTCAGCAAAGGGGGCACAGGCGTACCTAGGCAAACCTGAGCCCTGGGCAAAACCTGAGTTGGATGCCCCCCTCATGGGCAGCCACCCCACCACGATCCCAAAATTTTTTTTTGCACCAGGTCATTTCTAAATCATCATCACATTATAGTACCTGAAAGGGATTAACCCAGTTTAGGGAGTTACATTATTAGTCGCAATTGCTATATGGAACCTTCATGTTCAAAGGCAGTATGCCTCTCGGGGAGGTGAGGGCGTGGAGATGGAAAAGCGGACCCAATTAGTAACCCCCTCTCGGCACACACAAATAATTAGTAACCCACTCTCGGGAACTGGTGAGAACCTGCTGGATCCCACCTCTGAGTATAGGCGAGCACTATAGCTTTAATATCCCCTCCACACTTGCTCCTTTTTTCCTCTATGGTTGCATGTACTTGCAGTAGATAGTGACATGAACAGATTTACTACTTCCCAGTCTCCTTTGGGACTATTCAGTCTTACACTTCTGCTGTAACAGACTGTATATATGGCACACAAAAAGCAGGTTTCAGTCTGTGAAAGATAATTTTTTTTTCCTCCCGGAGAAGCTTTTTAAAGAATATATTAATATATTTCAAAGGGTTGCATTTGCACAAAACCTATCTACTTTTCCAGGATTATCCCATCTTTTCAGAAGGGCAGAAAAACAGCAAAAGTCATTATGGATCCGTTTTGGGACCAGTGCTCTTTAACCTATTCATAAGTGACCTGGAAGTAGGGGTGGGTAGCGTGGTGGCCAAGTTTGCAGATGATACCAAATTATGTAGGGTGGTGAGAACCACAAAGGATTGCGAAGAGCTCCAAGAGGACCTTGATAAATTAGGTGAGTGGGCTAAGAAATGGCAAATGCAGTTCAATGTAGCAAAATGCAAAGTGATGCACATAGGGGCAAAAAATCCAAACTTCACATACATGCTACAGGGGTCAGTGCTATCAGCCACAGGCCAGGAAAGGGATTTGGGCGTCTTAGTTGATAGTTCCATGGGAATGTCAACTCAATGCATGGCAGCTGTGAAAAAGGCAAACTCTATGCTGGGGATAATTAGGAAAGGAGTTGATAATAAAACTGCAAGGATTGTCCTGCCCTTATATAAAGCCGTGGTGTGACCTCACTTGGAGTACTGTGTTTGTTTATTTATTTATTTATTTATTTATTTATTTATTTATTTATTTATTTATTTATTATATTTGTATACCGCCCTCCCCGAAGGCTCAGGGCGGTTTCCAACAACATAAAAATTTAAAACATCTCATATATAAATTAATTAAAATGCATAAAATATTAAACTAGAGATGGCTTCAGTTATTCTATTCCCCCTTTTATGAACCCACGGGAGGCCAGATGTTTACTTATTATTGCGGTTGATATCATCCCGGCTGGCCAAACGCCTGGCGGAACAGGTCCGTTTTACAGGCCCTGCGGAAACTTTGTAAATCCCACAGGGCCCTGATCTCACCTGGAAGCCTGTTCCACCAGGTAGGGGCCAGAGCCGTAAAAGCCCTGGCCCTTGTAGAGGCCAGCCGGATCTCCTTGGGGCCAGGGATCACCAGTAGGTCCGCCTCCGATGAACGGAGGGGCCTAGAAGGGCGATATAGGGAGTTCAGTTCTGGTTGCCAATTCTCACAAAGGATATCGAAGAGATAGAAAAAATGCAGAGAAGGGCAACGAGGATGATTGAAGGATTGGAGCACCTTCCTTATGAGGAGAGGCTGAAGCATTTGGGACTCTTTAGTTTGGAGAGGAGACGTCTGAGGGGGGAACATGATCCAAGTCTTTAAAATTATGCATGAGGTAGAAAATGTTGACAGAGAGAAATTTTTCTCTCTTTCTCACAATACTAGAACCAGGGGGCATTCATTGAAAATGCTGGGGGGAAGAATTAGGACTAATAAAAGGAAACAGTTCTTCACGCAACGTGTGATTGGTGTTTGGAATATGCTGCCACAGGAGGTGGTGATGGCCACTAACCTGGATAGCTTTAAAAGTGGCTTGGACAGATTTATGGAGAAGTCGATCTCTGGCTACCAATCTTGATTTTCCTGGATCTGACATTGCAAATGCCTTAGCAGACCAGGTGCTCAGGAGCAGCAGCAGCAGAAGGCCATTGCCTTCATCTCCTGCATGTGAGCTCCCAAAGGCACCTGGTGGGCCACTGCGAGTAGCAGAGTGCTGGACTAGATGGACTCTGGTCTGTTCCAGCAGGCTCATATGTTTTTATGGAACTGCTCAAGTCCTCCCTAAGATGTGAGCAGACAGGTGCTAAAAACATTCACTCAAGGCCAGTTGCTTTTTCTTTTCATTATGGTTTGCATCAATATCATTCTTTCATCATGGAAAAAAGTGACTTGTGTATCTAATATGTGATGCTGGACCCAGAGTATGGATCAAAAAATCCACACACTAGGTGCAGGGACATAAACAATGGATGTTTCTTAGGCAAGTCAAGCTCCAGGTGCTTCTGAAATTACAATTAGACTGATTTTGTGCAGTAAAGATGGCCCATGCTATATCCGGGAGCGCAGTTGCTGTGGCGCTTTTTACCCTGCTGTTGACTTTGCACTGCTCCCCGGCTCTCCTCCACTTGCACCACAAGGTCTTCAGCAATGTCTTCTATGCATGTGCGGACAGCCTCCATTCCCGTGTTCTGATTGATTAAATCCCCCCTGTTCCCCCCCACTCACCCAATTCCCAGTGCCTGTTTTGCCACTCACCCAATTCCCAGTGCCTGTTTTGTGCAGTTTTCACCAAGTTAGTTTTAAATGACTGCACAAAACAGGCACTGGGAATTGGCACCCTTCCCTCCCCCCGGTCTAAAATCCCTCAATGTGTGAGGGAATTGTGGTACTCCAACACCGCCCCCACATCTAAACTTCTTGTGTGTCAAGGGAATTTCCGCTCTCCCATTTCCAGCGCCTTCACACGCTGCTTTTTTGCGAGGTTTCTCAAGGTTTTCGCAAGATTTTGCAAGGTTTCTCCTTCCATGTTTTTTATTCCTCTGCAAGGTGGGGGGGGGGGAAGGCGCCCATTCATTGGAGGGGTGGGCCAGAGCGACGAGGCAGGAAAAATGGCCTCATTCTGCTGTCAAGGAGTTTTCATGGCAGCAGAAGCCACTGGAGCAACAGAGTTGCATTCAAACAGGTCCTCAACCTTTGCAGTTCTGGAAAGTCCTGGAGAAAAGCCACTGCTGTGGGGCAGCTCCAGGAAGACAGCGTGGCAGACACACTGCAGCGCTGGGAGCTGTGCAAAACTCCCAATTGCGCCGGGGCATTCCTCATGCCAACAACGGGGCATTTTTAGCATGCAAAATCAGCCTTAATTTCCATCTCCCACCCCCCGCCAATGACTTACTGAACATGAGATGTCTTATTCAGTCCCTATTCATGTCGCTTAGCTCTGGTTGCTGCTGCTTCTGATTATGCATTGGCATGGTCATCTTGACACTCGACAGAACTACTTCCCAAGCTCAAATAGCTGTATATCCCACATACAATTATCTTTGTCTAGACCAGGAGTAGGGAACCTGCGGCTCTCCAGATGTTCAGGAACTACAATTCCCATCAGCCCCTACTAGCATGGCCAGTGGCCATGCTGAGGTAAGCTTGATGAAACCAATGAATCCCTGAAACATCTGAAAACCACAGTCTAGATACTAGATTGTCAGAAAGAGGGAGAGACCAAAACACACCTCTCTTGTCTACTAGTTTTCCATGGATCCCATTTCTATGTATCTAGTTTCCTGCTTTCATATTCTGCTTCCATATTCCATAAATCTGGTTTCCTGCTTCCATATTCCATATCTGGTTTTCCTGCTTCCATATTCTGAAGCGGTACAGTCTAGGGACAGGTTAGCATCTTCACTGAGAACTAGGACTGGAGGTAACAGAATGGTAGCAGGATTTGATAGAATGTTGGGAACAGACTCGTAAAATTAGAAATAGGGTTCAAAGAAGCCGATTAAGACTTTATGAGAGAAAATCCTTGAAAGCTCTTTCCTCTCTGCTTTCCTGTTATGCCAAGGATGCCAGCCTCCAGGTGCAACCTGGAAATCCCCTGAATTTGTACCTCATCTCCAGACTACTGACATCAGTTCCCCTTGAGAAAATGGATGCTTTTGGAGTAAGGACTCTGGCACTGGGCCCCACTGAGGTCCTTGTTTTCTCCAGGACTCCATCCCCAAATATTCAGGAATTTACTAGCCTTACCTCCCCCCCCACCCCACCGCCGCAAACCCTTTGCTAGAGGCAAAGGGTGGGGGGAGACCTGGAAGCCCTATGTTATGCCGATATTGATGTCAGTTGCATAGATTAAAAAGCTAAAAGAAACAAAGGCTTTCAATCCACAAACCTAAGTGGTCTTCAACTCTTTGTTTATCTGCTGACTGCTAAGAGTTCTGCTGCACAGCAGGCTTTGTCCATTTTCAGTCGAGACTTGACTTGTCATATATGTACAGTAGGACAAGTTCCTTATTAATTAACAAGTAATTGCTGAAGCTGGGCACATACCACATAATTAATGAGAAAATTGAATAATGTAAGTATTGTTCATTTAATAAATTGCATTGCCATTTTCATTCCTAATGTGTCTTTGGAGGATTTCTGCTCTTAGATGCTGATTCTAGAGTTTGTTTGTTTGTTTGTTTGTTTCAATAGATTTCATAGACCGCCTCATTCCTGGAGGGCTCTAGGTGGTTCACAAGAGAAGTTTAGTTCTGTTTGTTTGTGTGTGCTTCAAATGAGACATAAGAACATAAGAACTAGCCTGCTGGATCAGACCAGAGTCCATCTAGTCCAGCACTCTGCTACTCACAGTGGCCCATCAGGTGCCTTTGGGAGCTCATGTGCAGGATGTGAAAGCAATGGCCTTCCGCTGCTGCTGCTCCTGAGCACCTGGTCTGCTAAGGCATTTGCAATCAGAGATCAAGGAGGGTCAAGATTGGTAGCCAGAGATTGACTTCTCCTCCATAAATCTGTCCAAGCCCTTTTTAAAGCTGTCCAGGTTAGTGTCCATCACCACCTCCTGTGGCGGCATATTCCAAACACCAATCACACGTTGCGTGAAGAAGTGTTTCACTTTATTAGTCCCCTAATTCTCTCCCTACTAAAAGTAGCATTTTCTCAATGAATGCCCCTAAGGGTTTCCTAGTATTGTGAGAAAGAGAAAAAAAATCTGTTTGTCAACATTTTTCTACCACCCATGCATAATTTTATAGACTTCAATCATATCCCCCCTCAGACGTCTCCTCTCCAAACTAAAGAGTCCCAAACGCTGCAGCCTCTCCTCATAAGGAAGGTGCTCCAATCCTTCAATCATCCTCGTTGCCCTTCTCTGCACTTTTTCTGTCCCTTCGATATCCTTTTTGAGATGTGGCGACCAGACAATCACAATGATGCAACCACCTTCTGGGAATGGGAGCTTTCAGTACTGGGTTTCAACTAGGTTGTTCCTCAATGGATGTGGGAGGAACAGTGAAGTAATCGGCCATTTTTTAAAATCTTCATTGTTCTTGAAAACCCATTTACTACGTTGTTTTGGACTGAAAGATTTCCAAGTCAGCTTCCCTCGTGGTGCAGTAATATTTGAATATCATTCAAATATCATTCCCACCAAAAAACTCTGGCCATTTTCCACATTTCTGTATGGTCACCCAACTTCCCGCTCATCACCTGGTCTGCTATTTTTTCATGTCTCTCACTCCACTCCTTTCTCTCTTGCCTTTTCATTTTTGTCATTTTGTGGTTTTTCCCCCCTTTTGCTGTTTTGGGTGAACCGATGAAAAATTGATTAAACAGATCTACAGAGCACCTGGTAGTTGGCAATCTAAAGATCACAACATACACGACTTACATAAAGTGTATGTTCTATCACATTTTTCCCTGTTTACTCTCCATTTTGGCCTGATTTAATCCTGGCAGCAATATTACTTTTTTTTTCTCAAAAGGGAGAAAGAGAGCTTCCCAGACCTCTGTGATGCATTACTAAATGAAGGCGAGGAAATAAAAAAACATACATCTGCATACGACAAATCTTGCACATCTGGCAACGTTACCCGGGACTTCAAGAAACACAGCTGCTGTGCTGGTCCCAGAAGTTCCGTGATTTGAATTCTGCGGAAGTTTACGGTGATGGAAAATTGACGTGCGAAGTCTCCAGGGGAGACCTGGAGGTCTCCTGGATCTCCAACTGCTCTCCAGGCAACACGGATCAGTTCCGCTGGAGAAAATGGCTGCGATGGAGGATGAGGTCTATGGCATTATCACACTGGGGGTCACAGCACAATTCTTTATTTTGCATGACAGTCGACGCCCAGTGCATTCTCCAGTCGACATGTCACTTTCCAGTGGCCGACTGCAGCATAGAAGCAATGCACAATTGTAATGCCATTGTTAATGCAAACAGAGCTCTAGAGATGTCAAGAGAAACAGCAGCTTCAGAGAGAATAATTGGCTCACTGTGGGGAGTTTGTGGATCTTAAATTGTGTGGGGGTTTTTTCTCCTGTTTGTTTTTTTTGTCATCCTCTTCAGTGGCTGCATGGTCCAATTGGTAAAAGGATCCTGCCCCAGTTTCCTAGGAAAAGAAGACACGCTTTGCATTTTATACTTATTCTCGAACCCGTCCCTGAAAGAAAATTTTGCCAAATGGAAATAATTAGCATCTCAATCACGGAAGAAGATCAGCAAGCGGAAGAATGGGGGAGCTACGGCGCTCACCAGGAGAGCACAAGCTGGCCTTGCGGAGTGAGCAAACTACAAATGATGCAAAATTGAGTGCAAAACTCCACTTTTAAGAGATACTCCTGGATAATTTTTAGTATGTCTTAAATGCAAAACTCATAATGTCTGGGCTAAGTTTGCTTTTCTTAAAACACACACACACACACACACACACATTTCAGCAGAGTTTTGCAAAGGGGGGGACAAGTTGTGAGGATACAATAACAAAAAACCAAAAAAAAAGTTTGTGTGCTTGTAAAAATAGTTTACACAACTCAGAAAGGTAGAAAGCACTAGAGAAGAACAACCAAGAATTGCTCATCTCCAGGTGGTCTGGAGATCTCTACAATTGATCTCCACATGGCAATTCTCCTGAAGAAATAACTATGGAGGGTGGATTCTATGGCAGTATATCCTGCAGTGGGCCCTCTTCACCACCTCCCCAAAGACCCAACACTTCCAAATCTGGCAACACTATCATAACAGGAAGTAGGGTGTCCCATAGCAGGTTATTGTAGAGTTGCTACTTCTTGGTTGGGAGATTTTAGGGGTGGAGTCTGAAGAAGGCGGGGTTTGCGGATGGGAGAGATGTCAGTGTTACCGCGGGGTAACGAGTTTAAGAAAATAAGCCCCAAAAGCTCAAGCCGACAATGAATAAAATCAAAGAAATTTTTTATTCAGGCCAACATACGGGCAAGCTGGTATCAGAGGAGCCACACCAAAATGACTGAAAGTTCTCATTTTTATAGGTTACATCAGAAAAGCATTCAGAAGAATACACCCCCAAATCCCCTCATCATCAATCAATCATCAAAAAGGGAGGAGATTGTCCCCTTACCCTAAACATTTAGGACAGGCTAGTGCCCTTATTGGAAGATGTCAGTATTCCACCCTTTTGACGTCCTGTGAACTAAGGCCCAGCCTCACCTTATCAGTATTATTCTCAGCTGCCCTACTTTTCTAGACAAAGAGCCTAAACAATTTGCCATGTTCTGGTTTGTATCAGAAAAAGGACAGACTCAAGGTGTCAGCAGGAACAATAAGACCTCGAAAACAACTTAGTTCGCAATCTCTTACATTCCCATGTAGAAGTAAGAACAAGGGGCATTCATCAGGGTTATTACAAATCTGGCTAGCAACAGGCAAAACGACAGAAAGCAAAAAAAAAAAACGCCTGCATATATTCTTGTTCAGCAGCATTATGGTTGCCAACACCCCATTATATGAAAAGGAAATAATGGGGGAAACAATCTTGCTTATGTATTGCTTATAATAATTGAGGAAACCCTTCACATGGCTCTGTGCCTACATCAGTGGAGGATAATGTCATGGAGTCTTCCTTCCAAAGCGGACATTTTCTTCAGGGAAACTCATCTCTATCATCTGGATATCAGTAATAATGCCAGAGGTTTTCCAGTCGCAGGGTGGCAATACTAACGTTATGATAATCCCACTGACTGCTTTAAATAGGGAATGAAAGTGGCTTTTGCCACCCCCGGTCTTGAAGGGCATGCTGGGAGTTATGTCTGTTGAGTGGCCCAAACCATCCTTTCTTAAAGGTCTGCTGGGCCTTCTCTTTCTCTTGGCATTTGCCTCCCGATTACCTTTAGTTTGGCTGTATAAGACTAGTTGGTCATTTCAGGGCCAAACAGCAGAGGCGTATCGGGTGCAAATGGCGCCCAGGGACAACACCTGCTATGGGTTCGTGCCCCCCCCCACGTGGCTTGGGGTCAGGGGCAGGTCAGACAGGCACCATCGTGGCAGCAGGCCTGCAGAGCCCCCGAGCCCTGCTCCTGAGGGCCTGGGGAGGGAAGGAATCGGCTTGGACAGGTGCTGTGGCAGCAGGCCGGCTCCTGGTAGCAGGCCAGCTCTATATTTAGGTGCCAACCCAGTTGCATTGGTGCAGGGGAGGAGGGGGGACAGGTAGGGTCAAAAGGCACCCGGGGGTTATTTGCACCCCACCTTTTCACATGGGCGGTATGCACCATTGCACCCGGGAGTTATTTGACCCCACCTTTTCACATGGGCAGTATGCCATTGCCAAACAGGATTGGGGAGAAGGCATCAGGTTCACTCTGATGTATCCTTCATATTGTCCCCTGGGGAGTTGGCATTAAGTTGAATAAAGAGGTCTGGTTTTGACTAGTGACGCTCTAACTAGGTGGCAGAAATACACAGGATCCACAAGGTAGGGAACTTGGTGAGCATCCCGAGACAGCCCATGATGAAGGAAGTTCAGTCAAACTAGTTGTTTATTGGTTAGTGGGCATATAAGGTCCCATGATGTTGAGCAGCATGATTCAGAACCATACAGCATAGTGGGAAGTAGGGCTGCCAGGTGGGACATCACAATCATTCCATGTTCTCCTGGAAGTGATGTCAGTACATCACCAGGGGACATGAGGGTGGTTTGGATTTGCCCAAAATCTCTACGGTTTGGCCATTAATACACAGAGTGCTGTCAGCATATTGGTACACTGCTGACATTCTCCCCATTTCTTGCCATGTTTCTCTTCCCCAGCCATCTGAACAGCAGCAGAGAAATGCCTGCAGAGGGGGTCCTCTGCCCCCATGGAAAAATGGCAGCCATGGGGTAAGGTAATCAGCACCTTTGGGCAGAAAATAATATACAGGCAATGAAGAGCAAGGCAAAGCACCAGTTCAGGTGATAATTGCAGGTAGCATGAGGCAGGGGTGTAATGAGGCCAACTGTAGCCCCGGGCAAAACCTGAGTTGGATGCCCCCCCCCCAATGGGCGGCCACTCCACCACGACCAATTTTTTTTTTGCACCAGGACATTGGTGCATGCAGGGGGTGAATTTTTAGACATATCAGCACCGAAATTTCAGCGTATCATCAGAAGACTGTCCTTATGCTACTCCCCAAGTTTGGTGTGGTTTGGTTCAAGGAGTCCAAAGTTATGGACTCCCAAAGGGGGTGCCCCATCCCCCATTGTTTCCAATGGGAGCTAATAGGACATGGGGGCTACAGTTTTGAGGGTCCATAACTTTGGCCCCCTGAACCAAACTGCACCAAACCTGGGGGGGGTATCATTAGGGCAGTCTCCTGATGAGACCCTGAAAGTTTTGAGACCGTGCCTTCAGAAATGTGCCCACCCAGCCTGCAACCCCTATTGACAGCAATACAGAAAACTCAATGCAGAACAAAGATTCTTGGGCAAATTTCTGGGATGTTCCTACAGGGGGCACATTTTTGGATGTATCGGCACCAAAATTCCAGGGTATCATCTGGAAACTGCCCCTAGCATGAGGCCCCATTAGTAGGAAGTATGTCAGCTTCCAGGTGGGACCTAGGGATCCCCTGACAATACAGCTCATCTCCAGACTACAGAGATAGTTACCCTAGAGAAAATGGATGCTTTCGAACATGGACTCCTGTGGCATTGTACCCCACTGTGGTACCTGTCCTACCCAGACTCCATCCCCAAATTTCCAGGAGTTTCCCCACCTGGATTTGGCAACCTTATCTCCCATGCCCCACTGATGGCCAGAGGAGATCTGGCCAACCGAGTGAGTGGAATCTAGCACACATTGTTGTAATATGAAAAAAAGACCTTTATAGCTAGAATCGCTCTGTTCCTTGACCAGAATCTACAGCCTGGGATTGCCCGGCAAATTAGCAGCAGTCTGTCAAGTGTCTTTCCCTATCGTGCTTGCAATGCAAGCTTCGTAGCCCACTGCTGGCAACATTCTGTCTTCGTAGATTAATAATGGGCTCTTGTTTAATAATCAGTCCAAATCAGTCATGTTTTATTTCCTTCCTTGAGGACCAATTGCTTATCACAAGGCAGATGATTCTCTCTCCCCTCCTCTCTCTGTCAGATGATATGAACATTATCTGGACATCGACTCCATCGGCAAATAGGGATGAGCTCCTAGCCTTGCTGGTAGTGAAGAAATTCAAGATTCGTGTTTATCATATGCGGAAGATTAATGCACTCTGTTGCTCCAAGCACTACATTAGCACTCAAGTCCATTAATTCTAATTATGTTTTGCATATAGAGAATATTAAAATGTTTAAATTAATAAAGGAGAAGGGCCTGGCTTTGGGCTTAGCTGAGGAATGCTAATGGAGTCTGCGGTGCAGGAGTTGATCTGGGTTGTGCAGAAGAGGCCTGTAGCGAATGAATACACAAATCCATCTAAGGGCCTCCAGAGGTTCATGGACTACGATTCCCATCAGCCTCTGCCAGCCTGGCCAATTGGTAAAGCTGATGAAAATAGTAGTCCATGAACATCTGGAGGGCCATAGTTTGGAGCCCACTAAGCTAGAGGATTTGCACCAGCCATGGCATCCTCAAAGCATCTCCTTCTGTGAAGCTACCAAATACCATTCATGTGTGCTCCATACAAGAGCAGTGAGGAATGCTTATGACTTGGATGCAGAATTTTGTTTTCAAAAGGAGAAAGGCCAAGCACAAGCCTTGAATGTTGTTACTCAAAGGTCGAATCCCCATTACCATCTTAGACAGGTTTCAGAACACAAACTAATCAGGTTTGAGGGATGACTTCCCCATTGCTTGCGTGGCAGATTCTGTTTCTGGCGCTTGTTCTCCCCGTTAATCCGCGTTCCGGCAGGACCTGGTTGCAAGTGGCATAGACCCCATTAACACGGTTCAGAGCTGACCTGAGGGGAGGGATGAGGGTTGAAACCCTGGAGTGTGACGCGGAATTCGGGCAACCAATCAGCACTGCAATGCGCATGCAGCCTTTCCTTGGTTTCGTTTTCGCTTTTGTGATCGGCCAGCAGAAGGGGACACAAACGTTGAACAGTCAAACGTGTAACTTTGAATCATTAATGGTTTACACAGGTAATGATTAACTGTTTGCACAGTTAAACACTTAAACCAGGGGTCCCCAAACTACGGCCCGGGGGCCAAATGTGGCCCCCTGAAGGCATTTATCCGGCCCGCCAGGCATGGCGGCGATGGCTCCATTTATGTCCAGTGGGGGCTCGAGGGAGAGGAGGAACCGGCCCCAACGGCTGTTGATTGCAGTTACATGATGGCACCCCCAAATCTCCATGCATTTTCTGACCCAGAGTTGGAAACCTTACATGTGGCAACGCCTGCTCCGCCCTTCCCTCTCGGCTACTCCATGTGTTGCTCTCAGGCTTTCTGTTCCGCCTCACTCCCATTGGCATCAGCCAGGCTGGCGAATCGCTCGCTGGCTGCTAGGGAGGAAAGAACCCAGGAAGATACCTGATCCTGGGTTAGATGGAATGCTTCATTGGGAAAGTTCTGCTTTTTTTTTAAACAGGGGAAGGTATTCCACAGCCTCCCCAACAATATTTGGAGCCCACCCTGTACTTGACATACTTTGGTCACTGTTCTAAAAATAGACCATGACAGAAAGGCTGAAAGGTGAAATCAAACATTTTACAATCATTTGTGCATAGGAATTTGTTCATGGTTTTTTTTTAGTCTGGCCCTCCAACAGTCTGAGGGACAGTGAACTGGCCCCCTGTTTAAAAAATTTGGGGACCCCTGACTTAAACGTTAAACTTTTACACACTGGGTTTTTTGATCATGCTCCTACAATGTACGTTTCCGCAGTGGGAAAAGGTCCCGCCCCATCAAGGCATGCCAGCCAATCAGGGGAGACCAGCTGGTAGTGGGGATTGCTAAGAGTTCTGCAACCGGATGTGTCTGCTGTGTGCTCTCTGCGGTGGGGAGGGAGAAACTCCGATGAAGAGGACCCGGTTTCACAACGAACAGGTTTGGATCTGCAAAGAAGAGGCTTTGTGCATGCACAAACTAGGCTTTCTCTACTGATTTAAAATATTAGTCCCTTTATGTGTTTGCCTTCCCACTTTCTGCCATTGGGGACACATCCCCCTCAAAGTAATATGACTTAAACTGCAGTACTGCAGTCCAAGCTCTTCTCACAACCTGAGTTTGATTCTGATGGAAGTCAGTTTCAAATAGCCAACTCAAGATTGTTTCGGCCTTCCATCCTTCCGAGGCCAGCAAAATCAGTACCCAGCTTGCTGTGGGCAAAGTGTAGATGACTGGGGGAGGCATTGGCAAACCACCCCATAGACATAGTATGCCTTGTGGTGTGACATTACCCCATTGGTCAATAATGATCTGCTACTTACCTTTGCCTTTACCTGATATGACTTCTTACAACACTGTTTCAAAATGTTACATATCACATGAATGATTTATTGAATGTTCATTTTATTTCATTCCCTTCATTTATATCCCTTCTTTTTTCCCCAAAGAGGACCCTAGCTGGCTAACCAGTTGAAAGTGGCATAAAACACACTTCTAGCCACAGCGGTTATGAGCTTGTCCAGCCGAACCTGCATTCCTGTCCAAAAGTATTCATTTCAATAACTTGAACTCAAACTTTCCTCTAAGCTTCTGTTCTCCATCGATGGACCATATTTATCTGTTAAAAAAAACCCAATCCTCAATGTAATGTGTGCGTGCATAAAGTGCTGACAAGTCACAGCCAAATTCTGGCAAACTCTGGTTGGGTTTTCAAAGAAAGAAATTAGCAGGGGTGATTTGGCATTGTCTGCCTCTGCACAATTCTGGACTTCCTTGGTGGTCTCCCATCCAAGTACTAACCAGGTATACAATGGCGAAGCTCCCAGGGGACAGGGGGTGCGCCACGCACTAGGCGCACGGATTCCAGTCATGTGGGGGGCGCAAAATTCTCCCAGCCCCTCCCCCTCTCCCCCCCGTGGCGCCCCCTTCCCACTTACTTTAGGAAACCAAGCAGGCTGCAGAACAGGCCTTCTGTTCTGGTGGGAACTACATTTCCCAGGGTCTCCTGGGAAATGTAGTTTTTACACAGGAAGGCCTGTTCTGCAGCCTTCTTGGTTTCCTAAAGTAAGTGTGGGGGGGACGCCGCAAGAGGGGGCACTGCAGGGGGGGTGTGATTTCCCCCCCACAGCACCCCCCACACTTATTTTAGGAAACTGAGCAGGCTGCAGCACAGGCCTGCCTGTGTGGGAACTACATTTCCCAGAATACCCTGGGAAATGTAGTTCCCACCAGAACAGGCCTCCGGCCTGCTTGATTTCCTAAAGTAAGAGGTGGGGGGGGCACTGTGGGGGGCGAAAAAGCCAGAGTGCGCACCGGGTGCACTCTGGCCCAGCTACACCTCTGCAGGTATATACTTACCTGGCAGGGGAGACACCTTGATTATGGTAGCTACTAACCAGGTATGACACTGCTTAGTTTATGAGATCTGACAAGATTGGGTCAATGTAATATAACCATCCTAAAAAAAATTACTTTTTGAAAACTGTTGAACGAATCTGTAACTTGTATATGAATTTAAGACAACACACTTTTTTTTAAAAAAAAACCTGCTTTCCTAAGGAAACAAACTGACTCTTTCACGTAAAATCCTAATTAGGTGTTTAATGACCTTGATTTTAACATTTGTCAAATAATTCTGAATCTGGCTGTAATTTTCTTTTCAGTTATTTACTAAATTGATGATTTGGTTGATTAATTTGGCAACGGTTTCATAATTGTATTTTCAACGGAGTGCTATAGTAGCATGGTTTTTTTAAAAAGACAACAGCCAGCAAATTAACTATTGATCATATCACTTGATTTAAATATGTTTGTTCTATCTATTTAGTGAGAGAAGACCTTTCCTCTGAGAAGTATTCCCTATAATACATTCGTTTGCCATGCCTCCTCCTGAAAGACCCCTAGCACCATAAATTTCTCTTGCCATCTCCAACCAACCTTTGCCTCTGGAAATAATTACTGTTCTCATCCCATTTATTGTTTGTTTTGAGCAAGAAAGTTCAGAAAACAGGTCAAGGGACTGAATCCTTATTTCTCTACTCTCACAAGATCGGAAGATTTACCGTTGTCTTTAGGCCTCTTTGCCGGCTTTACAGAATGCTTGTCTGGTTGGAGTTGAATGCATGAGCATCCAATGCTGTGAGAAAGACCTGTTAGATAACAGCCACCAGAATCACAATTTTAGCTCAAAGTTTATAATACGGTGCCTGTTGTGGAAGAAGCCATTTGTCCTCTAAGCAAATCCCTCTTTTCTCATTGTGCTGTGCATAAGAGCAGCAGTGGCATAGGAGGTTAAGAGCTCATGTATCTAATCTGGAGGAACCGGGTTTGATTCCCAGCTCTGCCGCCTGAGCTGTGGCGGCTTCTCTGGGGAATTCAGATTAGCCTGTACACTCCCACACACGCCAGCTGGGTGACCTTGGGCTAGTCACAGCTTCTCGGAGCTCTCTCAGCCCCACCTACCTCACAGGGTGTTTGTTGTGAGGGGGGAAGGGCAAGGAGATTGTAAGCCCCTTTGAGTCTCCTGCAGGAGAGAAAGGGGGGATATAAATCCAAACTCTCTTCTTCTTCTTCTTCTTCTTCTTCTTCTTCTTCTTCTTCTTCTTCTTCTTCTTCTTCTTCTTCTTCTTCTTCTTCTTCTTCTTCTTCTTCTTCTTCTTCTTCTCTATCTGTTAAGAACAACTGGAATTAATTTTTTTTCCAATTCTCTTTGCCTTACCATATGAGTTTCCCATTGACCTCTCCCCTCATTGTTTCATGGAATATCACAGCTTCAAGGAAAAAGAGGGCAAAAAGAGAGCTATTCAACACGGGGAAAGGTCTGAGTTTGCATTTGAGCTCGGGAAAAAAAGAAAAGCTATTTTATTTGTTTGTTTTGCTGAATGAGCTCGGCAATATTTTTGTGGTGGTGGTGATTGGAAAATATTTTAGCTTGAGCAGCCAAACGCTAAATTGAGTTTAGGGAAGTGTTACACTCCAATCACGGAAAAACGGAGGATGTGTAGAAAATGCTAACTGTTATTTAAGAACACTCCAAACATTAAGTAAAACACTTTCAGAACCAAAATCGCTTCCTCACTGAAGTCTGCCATCTCTAATTATCTTCTCCATTTCCCCGAATGCCACATGATTCGGTCATAATGTTGGAGTAGCATATAAACAATCAAACTTAAAACTAGGCTTGGTCAATACCTTAAATATTCAGTAAAATTCGGATTCGGGATTATTCGGGCATAAAGTATCTGTATGCCTGAATAAGCCTGAATACCAGATTTGGTATGTTTGAATATATTCGGATATCCAAATATATTCGGTTCCATCTGACTTTTTTGTATTTTTGGTGTTTTTCACATTTTGGTACATAGGGGGCGAGTTTTTAAAGAAAGCAACAACAAAATTTCAGGGTCTCATTCAGAGACTGTCCAGATGAAGTCACCCAAGTTTGGTGAGGTTTGGTTTAGGGGGACCAAGGTTATGGATCCCTAAAGTGGATGACCCATCCCCCCTTGTTTCCAATGGGAGCTAACAGGAGATGGGGGCTACCCCTTTGAGGGTCCATGACTTTGATCCACCTGAACCAAACTGCACCAAACTTGGGTGGTATCATCAAAACAGTCTCTGGATAAAAGCCTGAAATGTTGGTGCCATTCGCTTTAAAAATGTGCCCCTGACAGGCACCCCAGGAAATTTGCCCAGATTCTCTGCTCTGCAGTACCTTGGCTCCATTGTAGCCAATGGGGAATTTCTGAGTGTGTAAACAGCCTGCATATTTTTCAAGGTAGAGGCACCAGATCTGTTGTGTGTTTGGTTGAAAATCAGAGTGGCAATAATGCTGTTGTAAGGCAGGAAATCAAAGAATGAGTTGCACAACAGCTGCTAAACCTATTATAATATGTGAATAAGGGAAGACTACTACAAATACACAAATTATATATATATATGACTAGCAGATTATATATATATGACTAGCAGTATGCACACAATACCCACTGTACAAATCCAAGATCCATTCCCTGTTTCCCTGGCTTCTGATGTTGCACCCAGTTTTTGATTTATTGTAATAATGCTACTGTAGACAGCTGTTCGATTTAATTATTTTGTAATCCAGGGTAATTTTCTAGAAGGCATTACATAACCAGTGGTATGCCTGCATTAGTCAAAAATTTAAGCAAATTTAGTTAGACCCGAGTACAGAAGATGTTAGTTCAATTGATGAAGTGTACCGGTCTTTAAGGAATTTTGAGTCTGTTTAGTATTCATTTTATTGGAGGTATAACCAGAAAAATGCTGAAGATTTTAGGTTACAGAAATTGTTCATTTTTTTGTTTACTGTACAGTGTTAGTGTGGATGGGAATGTTGGTATTAATGATTGTAACAGATATAGAGATATAGAGCTGCAGGTCATCAGAGTATTGATGACAGCCTACTTTTTAATTATTATATTTATTTTATTAAGTCATACTGCTTGTATTACAATATTTCTCCATTCATTAACATATATTCTTATTTAACATTACATTGATTCATTGCGAAAAAGAAAATATTGAGTTTAAGTGAAAAAAGGAAAAGAAAAAGGAAAGAACATTGAATAAGAAAAGAAAAAAGTGCAAAAGTGACAGAATTTATACCAACAATCCGGTCTTGAAGTAAGAAAAGGGAAGACGCAAGTTTCATCATCGAATTATTAACTTGACCTTACTTTGTATATCGACTTCCGTTAATGCATACTAACTGTAATTAATAACATTAACAAAATTTACATTAACAATAAATACAATTTCTTATAATACTTTAAAGGCATGTAAAATGAGCATTTCCATATATATAGCCACTAAAATCTTAGCGAAAGACAAAAAAAGATAAGCGTATACAAATTTAAAACAACATAGCAAACAACATACGGATAAAATTGCCTTTGAAAACTGTTAAAAGAGAGTAGTATCTTCTTTACTTGCAAGTCTAGCCCTATTTTTTTTTTCAGCCGCAGCAAAAAGTGATGCTTTGTGCATAATGTAAGGCTTGGTATTGGATAGAAGCAATTCTGTTTTCCCCAAGTCTGTATGCCCACTGCAGTCAGCTAATACTTTATCCAGGGATTTAAACGTAGGTTATGCCGAGAGAGAATACATGACAGAGTGGGTAAAGTCCTCAGGGCACAGCTGTCCACAAATTCAGAACCGCAGGGCTGCTTTTTCATGTTTCCCTTGAGTCTCAGATGCTGGGGTCTACCAAGGCCTGAGCAGCCTACCAGTCAATTCTTCCACCTTCCTCTGGGACCCTCCTGTGGTTGATTCAGCCCTAATGGGATCTTTTGAGGCTAGAGCTGCTTCCTCAATGACTCCGGCTGCCTCTACCCATAGCCCACCTGCACCTCCATGCCAACTTAATGATTCAAAGACTATAGAGCCATTTATTATGATTTATTTGATGATTTGAGATTTGTTGATTTTATTTTGTGCTCTATTTGTATGTTCATGTTCACCGCCCTTAGCCCTTCGGGGGAGGGTGGTATGTAAATGCAATCAATCAATCAATCAATCAATCAATCAATCAATCAATCAATCAATCAATCAATCAATCAATCAATCAATCAATTAATTAATTACATTTACATACCACCCTCCCCCGAAGGGCTAAGGGCGGTGAACATGAACATACAAATAAAACTCCTTGATGCTTAGAGCTTAGAGCTTCTTTTGGGCTTCGTTGTTGCTAACCTCCTCTGGCTGGCTCATCACTGGCCTTTGAAGGCCCTGGAAGCTAGACAGGCCCCACTCCTCTGTTAGGCCGTTTCCACACAGCCACGATGGGGCTTGGATAGTAGGTACACATGATCTGAAACTGGTTCCTGTTAACGCGGTGGGGAAGGCGGCATATGGGCGCCATCATTGCCCGGTCGACCTACTGTCTCTGCGGCCGTCTGGCACGTCGCTGAGCCCAGGGGACACGCCCCCCTGCCCTGGGCGACCGCTCCGGTATCGCAGGGCAGGGGAGGCGTGTCCCCAGGCTTCGGTGACGCACCGGATGGCCGCAGAGATGGTAGGTCGACCAGTCACAGGGGGGAGGGATGGCACCTGGAAGCCGCCGTTTTCCGTAAACCTTGCTTGGGAAGTGAGGTGGGAAAACGGCAGCTTCATGCCACTTGGGAGGCGTGAGGGTGGCACGGCGGCACAGCAGCTGCGCCCCCTGTGCAAACAGCTCCCTGGGGATGGCGTTTTTGCCATCCCCAGGGCACTGTTTATGGCCCGTGCAGAAAGGGCCTTAGTGCCAATGCACCATTTCTGGCCTGGCTGTGCTCTGGTCAAGCTGTCAAAAGCACCCCACAGCCAATTAAGCCCCATGGGGCAGTCACATGCCCTATTAGGAAGGAACAGGGTGCAGCAATCTGACAAATGGCCATGAGCAGATAAATGAGCAGAGAAACAGTCTATCAAGAAAGTGGCTTCATGTTCACTACCGGTGAGCAGAATTTGAGCCAAACTGGCAAATGCTCAAACATCCTTAATGTGAAATTGACATGGCATGCCAAATTGTTACCAGATATGACAAAAAAAATGTAGCTGAAATGTCAACATAACACATCACGGACTCCCCCGGTTCTGTATTCTAGATTGTTTGTGTTGTTTATGACCAGCGCTGTGCCCTGGGTCTAATTGTAGCAATTTACTGAACAATGTTTGTGATATTAACCAATCTGATATCTTTAGGGGGGGATCCTTCTTGACATTTTTCCTTTGACTGGCATTTGTTTGCTGCCACCTGCCATCCGCCTGTGACTACAACATATGTCAGAAGCAGCATATGCCTTTTTGGGCTCTGAGTAACGTTTTCATGCCTCCCAAAATGGGGAGAGAATAACATATTATGTTGTCATTTAAAAAAACAGCATCAGGACAGAAGCATTTCTCATGCTCCTAATAAGTTTCGTTCCCCAAGGCTCAATCTAGCATGTTCTGACTAAGTTTGGAAATATAATGAGGAAAACATTTATTCTATTAATTGGCTGGGCTATTTTTATTCAGAACACTAATGATTTCCTCTCAGACAAGTCCTAGATTTGCAAAGACTTTGATATTTGTTTCTCTGCTTTACCTTCGACGGTCACATCGAAATGGCCCACACTTTTTTTCTCTCCATTGTTCCTCCCTCTCCACTTACTTGCAGCAACCAACAAAAGGGGCAAAGCCAAAGCAAACAGGGCTCGGGGACTGTGCCAATTGTCCAGAATGGGGTGGGGGAGCAACAGCAATCCTATGAGCCAAATCCTAAAAATATGGTATTTTTAACAACACATGGGCTGATTGTACACAAAACATCTGCTGTGCGATGGGGGCAAATCTCCGTCAAAGCAAGATTTCTTGTAGGATGTTTTTCCTCCAGCCCCGCTTTCACTTTCTAGTCTCCCCGGGGCAAGCAAGATCAGTTGTAGCACAAACTTAATTTTGCTTCGCAGTCAGAGTGGGGAGATTTCCAGTGAACACAGCTTTGCCCAGGACCTCTTCATCCATGGAGCTTCGCCCTCCACCACTGCTATCCATGCTTTCTCCCTTGCCCTATTCCATATTGCCTGCTCCTTCCTGCTTCTCTAATGCTTATTTCAATTTATCAATATAAAAGAGTTGGCTTTTGTAAGCAACAGCACAAGCAGGGTCTGTTTCCGGCTCCAGCCCACCTCCCGTGCTCTGCTCCTGCTCTCCTTGATGATCGAGAGACCTTTTGAAAAAAATTTTTTCCAGACAAACCTTTTTTAAAAACAAGCCTGATTCCTGCAGCTGCAGAGAAAGAGAGAGAGAGATTGGAGGGGAGGGGAGGGAAGGGGAGGGGGGAGAATATTAGCTCTATAGTAATAAGACTACTGAGTGTTATGAGATCCATGCCTAAGGGGGGGTGGATTTAAGAGAACCAGGAAACAGAGGCCCCTTGTCAACAGAGAGATGTGAGGAGACCCCACTTCAGCCCCATTGCACAGCTAAAAGGCCTGAAGTAAGTGTTCCATGAGTACTGTTCCATAAGCAGCAGTGGCGTAGGAGGTTAAGAGCTCATGTATCTAATCTGGAGGAACCGGGTTTGATTCCCAGCTCTGCCGCCTGAGCTGTGGAGGCTTCTCTGGGGAATTCAGATTAGCCTGTACACTCCCACACATGCCAGCTGGGTGACCTTGGGGTAGTCACAGCTTCTTGGAGCTCTCTCAGCCCCACCTACCTCACAGGGTGTTTGTTGTGAGGGGGGAAGGGCAAGGAGATTGTCAGCCCCTTTGAGTCTCCTGCAGGAGAGAAAGGGGGGATATAAATCCAAACTCTTCTTCTTCTTCTTCTTCTTCTTCTTCTTCTTCTTCTTCTTCTTCTTCTTCTTCTTCTTCTTCTTCTTCTTCTTCTTCTTTTTCTACTTCTTCTTCTTCTTCTTCTTCTTCTACTACTACTACTACTACTACTTTACTGTTCCACAGTAAAGAATTCTCCATATTGTGCCTTGTAAACAAACAGACAACTTTCAAATTGCAAGAGAGCCACATTTTCTAAAAAAATTAATCTTACATATCTCTTTCATTTTTAACTCCGTGTGGATGTGTGATGTTAGTTCATGTCTGCAAGCAACGGGCACACTCTCTTCATCAATGTCATTCATTCCTTATTGCTTAGATAGCCTTATTATGAAACCTGTCTACTTATCCATGAACAGAACATCCAGTTCACTTGTCTGATAAGCTATCTTGAGTATGAGGGAAAGAAGAATAGAACCGTGCTGTGCATGTGTGCGTAACGGGTCGTCAACAGAGAAATTGCAGATGAGAGAAATGAGGGGCATGTTTGCTGATGGACTAGCTTTCTGTAAGCAAAGAGATTCTGAAGATCCCAGGTGTGTGTGTTTTTTTTACAGACAACCTTTATTGGCATTATGAATTACAGTATTTTAAAAAAGAGAACATTTATCCATTAACTGAACCCTTTCAGGTGGTTTTTTTTGCTACTTTTTGCTAACAGATGCCTGGAGGGGAAATGTACTTTAGCATCAAACCCTTACAAATATACTCAATAAACTTTTTTTAATTGAAGGAAGAGGCAGTGCATGCATATGATCATATTTTCTAACAAAGTTAGCAGAGGACATATGTGGGGAACATATGTGTTATTTCTGTTTAGTACAACCTGCAATTTCTGTTGGAAGCACTCGCAAGTTTGAGATCAGTCCGATCCTGCTGAAATAATGTTCTCCACCAAACCCTGAGACACTATGCCAATGAACAGATGGTTTTCATAGCATTTGCTTGTGTTTTCCGACTACATAAGCCATAATTTTTATGCAGAGTTAACTGCTACAAGCCATTCCTTTTGTTCTGAATGAAAAATAATGATGCCCTTCCTTTGGGTCCATCAGTTTTACTTTGCTTCTTCGTCTGCTTTAATGCCATCGTGAAGAAACTGCTTGTAACAGTCTTTGGGTTGATTCAGTTTGATGGTCACACTCTTGCTTGGTCAGGTTGCCTGCCAGGAGATGCCAGGTATGGACAAAATGACCATGGTCATTTGTTTCATCCTTGGATTGCCTTCCCGACATTCGTAAATGGATACCATAGAGCAGTGGTGGCGAACCTTTGGCACTCCAGATGTTATAGACTACAATTCCCATCAGCCCCTTCCAGCATGGCCAATTGGTCCATCTGGAAGGATGGCTGTGTAATCCACGTTAATCCACGGGGGCGGGGGGGTAAATCAGCACAGTTGCCACCTCCGAAGTCCACATGGACTCAAAGTTAAGCTCTGTACCACCTGCAACCTCCGAAACTCAAGTGGGCTTGGAAAGAGGCTTGGGATTTTTCGGAATCAGGTTTAATACACCCCTTGAATATCTTTATGTTATTGTTTGGTTTTCTAAAATAATAATGTTTTTGTAACCCTTGTTTACTAACAAAAGGAGTCCTATGGTGCAGAGCAGTCAAATTTCTACTCACAACCTGAGTTTGATCCTGATAGAAGTTGGTTTCAGATAACCGGCTCAAGGTTGACTCAGCTTTCCATCTTTCCAAGGTTGGTAAGAGGAGTATTCAGTTTGTTGGGGGTAAAGTGTAGATGACTTAAGGTAATGGCAAATCATCCTGTAATCATTCTCACAATACTAGCAAGGTCTAGTAAATCATTCTCACAATACTAGAACCAGGGGGCATTCATTGTAAATGCTGAGGGGAAGAATTAGGACTAATAAAAGGAAACACTTCTTCACGCAACGTGTGATTGGTGTTTGGAATATGCTGCCACAGGAGGTGGTGATGGCCACTAACCTGGATAGCTTTAAAAGGGGCTTGGACAGATTTATGGAGGAGAAATCGATCTATGGCTACCAATCTTGATCCTCTTTGATCTGAGATTGCAAATGCCTTAACAGACCAGGTGCTCGGGAGCAACAGCCGCAGAAGGCCATTGCTTTCACATCCTACATGTGAGCTCCCAAAGGCACCTGGTGGGCCACTGCGAGTAGCAGAAAGCTGGACTAGATGGACTCTGGTCTGATCCAGCTGGCTTGTTCTTATGTTCTTAAACAATGTCTGCCTAGTAACCATTATGATGTGACATTATTCCATGGATCAATAATGACCCAGTGGATGTACAGGGAATTACCTTTACTTTTTACCCCTTCAATACCCATAAGGGACTAAAGTGGGAGATAAATATTTAAATCAGTCAATCAAGGCCTTATGAGGGGTGATTTTTTTTATCAAGTCCTTGAAATCTGCCCAGTCTTTTGGCACTTTTATTTTTCTGTTTACTTTTTATATAAAATAAACCGCTATTAACCACTGACTGGATAATCTTTTGAATTCTTTTCTTTCTGTGAGCAGGGCAATATCTCGAGTGACAGTGGCATCTGTGTTTTAGGAAATCAGTAATGAGGTGGCTTTTGGAACAGAAAGACCAGTAACCTGTGAAGGTCTCAAGGTCATCATTGGCACAAATGCACCCATCTTTATTTTCACAGCTTCGGCGTCCCGCCAGCCAAAGGCATCAAGGGGAAGTGAACGTTCAGGTACAATAACAAGCAAAACACACCAAGCGTTTCATAGTAACATGCCATGCGTGCGGTCCCCCTGGACAAACAAGATGCTGTCACTGTGGGCTTCATTGGACACGTTGCTGATAATTGATCAGCCGCTACAGCCTCCCTTCCTTTTCTGGGGTTAAAGATCCTTGCTAGAATTGGAGCAGAAATACTTGAAAATGCAGGACTAATTCCTGAGTGTCTAAAGATACACTGGGTGACAAAAAGAAATCTCATTTTCCCTTCAATCTTCAGAGAACATCCACCCTAAACCTTATACAGGACAATGACCTTCTACTGAGAAAGGAGTTTTAAGTTGTTGTTGTTGTTGTTGTTGTTGTTGTTGTTGTTGTTGTTGTTGTTGTTGTTGTTGTTGTTGTTAATAATAATAATAATAATAATAATAATAATAATAATAATAATAATAATAATAATAATAATAATAATAATAATAATAATAATAATAATAATAATAATAATAATAATTTAGTATACCGCCCTATCCCCGAAGGGCTCAGTAGACATTCTGCTAGGAAAACGAGAGACATTTGATGCAATTTACTGCTAGATCTACAGTTTTTCACCAAGGTACAACTTTATGAATTGTACTGTCACTGAAAGAAAGATGTGCTGTTTGGAAAAGTACAGGAGTTTCATCTCTGGCAGTCTTTAGGGGGAACAATGCAAAGCTGAACTATTTTAAAGGGTCTTTGGAAAATGACCTGTTATGGTGCTGGTGGTCTGATAATCTGTTGTTGCTGATTTAAATGTGTTTTTTTAATTGCCTGTGGTATTATCTGCACATGGGAAAATTGCAGTGACTGTATGTTAAAAAAAGAATGGGTAGGTGATGCACCGTTAAGTCATTTGAACACGTGAGATAAAACAGTGTCTGAGGTCAGCACTATGCCACAGAAAAAGACGCTTGTATTTTTAAATGGGAAAAGCAATGCATAATTAAGGCACAGGACTTTTCAATGAAAAAGATTAGGCATAGTTCAGCTGTAGGACTACGCTTCTGAAGTAATGGAAAATGATTCAAACATGCATTATAACAACCGCACCCAAAATATGCAATGCCCATATCCAGAAGGGCAGAAATATTTGCAGAAATAAAGGCACATTTTTGCACATCCCTTGCTGGAGACTCAAAGCTCTGTTTATTTGTAGGCACAGTTTCATCTCCCTGATTTTATGGCAAAGTCTCCAAGCGTCAGCCTCTGAAAACAGAGCCCAGTGTCATTATATCGTAATGCAGTTGAAGCCAAAAGCTTTGCAGTCTAAGCTCCCATGTGGTCGCGCTCATGTTTAGCATAGCTTAAATCTATTCCAAGCCATTCGTAGCAATCCTTGTGTTTTTCCCACCCCTGCCCTGGCTCTGCATTTACTGACAAAAACATGGCATATTATTTTTTTTTGTATCTTTTAATGGTTTCCTCTGCTTCCTAAAGATCCTGTTTTGGAACCAGCGAGTGTAAAGGGAATTAGCTGTTTGTGTGTAGCACTGGACAGTTTTGCTTCATTCGGAGCAATGCAGAAGCCAAGATGGTTCTACTACAAAAAGTTAAAACCAACCAACCAACCAACAAAAACCCTGTCCACACAGGTGTTCTTTTCTCAGGACTAGAACACAGTTTATTTGTTTGTTTATTATTTACGAGCCCTCCCCCTCATACAAAAATCTCTAGGTGGCATACAAATAAAATCAGAATAATAAAATCTACCAATAAATACAATAAAATACAATACTCTATCAATAAATAACAATATGACTTAACAATGAAGGGAATTTGCGGAGAAGTAAAAAGGTTAGCTCAGGGGTAGGGAACCTGCGGCTCCCCAGATGTTCAGGAACTGCAATTCCCATCAGCCTCTGTCAGCATGGCCAATTGGCCATGCTGGTAGGGGCTGATGGGAATTGCAGTTCCTGAACATCTGGAGAGCTGCAGGTTCCCTACCCCTGGGTTAGCTCAACCTTCCATCTTTCCTAGGTTGACAAAATGAGTACCCAGGTTGCTGGGACTAAAGTGTAGATGACTGGGGAAGGCAATGGCAAACCACCCAGTAAACAAGGTATGTCTAGTAAATGCAGTGATGTAACATTACCCCACAGGTCGGTAATGGCCCAGTGCTGGCACAGGGGACTACTGTCACCTTTTAAAAGTTTCAGTTACCAGCATGAAAGCTGTAGCAGCAGATTTTTTTAAAATTATGCTTGTGCTAAAACTGGAGTTGTTTGCTTCAATCACAAGCCTAGAGGTGAAACACCGTGGCCGATTTTGCATGGTGAAATTGCCCCTCTGTTGGCACAGGGAGTGCCCCAATGCAATTGGGAGTTCTGCACTGCCTTCACCAAATACGGACAGAAAAATCACGTGACACACATGTGCTGCACAGTGGCTTGTGTATACTACAAATATTTTTTTAGTGTATAAACATACATAAAATGCAATTGCTATTACTAAATCTTTACTCTCATTACAAATATCTCCAATGGGAGAACTTCAGTAACACCGATGCAAACAACCTCCTTCAATGTTATCAACACAGTTCACCTCAATAAAGGCTTATAACCTCATCTGTTGTCTCTTGTCATAGATGTTATACTTCAAATCGGTGACTGAATAATTGTCTTTAAATTCATGAATTATTTTCTTTCAGGTTTAAAAACGATCACCATTTTCATGAATGGATGCAATATTGTTATGATTGCATCTCCCTCCAGAGTAATGTTAAGCAGGCGGGTTAAAGGAGCCATGCATCCACATCGGAATAAACATTGCAGAAGCTGCACGCGTTTGTTAGCTTTTCGATTGCACTGCCCCCAGTGCTGCCACGTGTCTGCCACATTTTTGCCCCGGTGCCACCCTGAAGCATTGGCTGTGCTCCATGAATTTCCAGAACTGCAAAGATTGAGGTTCTTTTGAAATGTCCCTTTGTTGCTGTAGTGGCTTCCACTGTCGTGCAAAACTCCTCGATAGCAGAACCGCAGCCATTTTTCCTGCCTCGCCACCATGGCCAAACCCACCAATGAACAGACACTGAGAATCGGTGCCCACTCTTGCAGTGGGAAAAAATGGAGGGAGAAACCTTGGCTTTTAGAAAGGAGGGAGAAACTTTGGACAGAAAAGTGGCAAGTTCAGGTGCCGCAAACAGAAGGATGGTGGTTTTCTTGCACACGCAAGGATTTTAAATATAGATTTTAGACAGAGGAGGTGTGTGGGACAGCAATTCCGTCACACATGCAAGGATTTTAGACAAAGGGGGACAAGGGCACCAATCTTTAGTGCCTGTTTTGTGTTCAGAGTCATTTAAAACTAGAATAGTGAAAGTGAGTGGGGGGAACGTGGGGAGATCCAGCCAATCAGAACGCGGGGAACAGAAGTTATCCGTGCATGCATGGACGGCATTGCAGAAGAGCTTGCAGTCCAAATGGAGAAGTACTGGGCTCGTGAAGAAACACGTGGGGCATAATGCGCCGGCCCTGCCACAAATCCCACGAAGAACCAGGGAGCAGTGCAGAGTGAACAACAGGGCAAAAAGCACCACGGCAGGCACGCTCCTGGATCTACCATGGGGCATTTTGACTGTGAAAAATGGGCCCTTGAATTCTTTTAAAAATTCCCCTCATGTTTCACAAGGAGGGACTTCCTGTCCCTCCTGAAGTGAAAGACAACGAGTTTTGAAACTTCGCCCTCCGCCCAGTTGCCAATAATTGAACTGAATGACTGTTGTGTTCCTTTTGACCCAAGCCTTTAGCCATTTCAAGTGAAATAAATGGAAACTGAACAGGGAAGGAGTAGTTCATTTGCAGGTTCTGAAAACCCGAGAGACATATTTTATGCAATCAAATGGGAAAAGATTGTATTTATGGGCTATAATTCCATCTGGTGATTCTGAGGACCCCATAAAGCACTTCAGTTTCTCAGAAAGTTTATGTCCTTGGAACATTTCAATATAGTAGAGCTCATAATTCAGTGGCTTGTGAAAGGCTCCTTTTATCTTTTTTTTTAATTCTTCACTTGCTCAAATAAATCTGTTTGCCTTTTGGGGAGCTTTATATGTCTTTGGGCTAACCTTTATGTTGTTGTTTTTTTAAATTGAGTATAAGTACATGCCTTGTGCATATTAATACAGCAGTTATGATTTATACTGAAGGCAAGTTCATTTGTGTGCTGAAGCTTCTAGGCTAACCCCGAGTGTCCTCAATTAAGGGATACAATGGAGAAGTGTAAGGGAAACTTTTATCTCCATGAGATTGCAGAAAGCTGCAGCTACTTATGAAGAGTCAGTAATACAGAGCTAGGTGAACCAATCGTCTGTGAGGCAGCTTCATACGTTCCCCTCAGCAAACAATGAAAGCAGTGTTAAATCCACCATATAAATTTTTTGAAGAAAAGCTTTACTAAATATGATGGCGTAGTAAACATGTATCTTAAATATGCCAAAGCTTATCTTTTGGATGAATGATTAAAACTGGGTTGCTGGACAATTGACACTGAGAAATGGGATGGCAACCCCAAGGTGACTGAGTAAGTGGCCAGTCCTTCGAATAGCACCCTACAATCTCATGGCCTTTCCACCCATGTAACTGGAACTGACATTACCTCATCATGAGATGTTCTAGGATTTGCTCAAAACTCTATGTTAAAACCAGACAAACAGTATGAAATGACAGTATGAAGGGTATCTTCACAACTCCTGGTCCCCCACCTACTGTTACCCAGCTTAACAGTGAATGAACTTATTTTTATAGAGCAATGGGGAATTACTCGGCTTGGCAATACAAGAGGTAGGCTGGGAGGGGATCTTTTTAGACTATGCATACCAGAAACAGCTTGAAACGTATCCGCAGAGAATTCACAAAAGACCAAATTGCAGTTTAAATATTTTTATATAAGTTTTGGTTGCAAACAATCACACAGTGAGACATTAAGGCACATACACACAGTATATAGATAGGGAGGATAAGATAGGTGGGATGATAGAATGGGAGTTGGGGAAGCAGGGGACTTATGTGTTACCAAAGATCTGCAGAGAAGTTCCAGAAGAAGGCAAGGATCTCTATGCCACCATAGGGACCTAAGCAAAGGATGATATATCATGTCTCACACCAACTTGACCAAGGGAGGTTCAGGTTAGAAATGAGCAATGAGCTTAAGGTGAGCAGGACTTTTATAGGGGTGGATCGCTAGTTTGGCGGGAAAAGAGACCCTTTGCATTAGGTTTCGTTTCTTGCATCTGTGCTGGGTTGCAGGGCTGAGCTAATTAGCAGCTCTATCTATTGTTCTATTCCCAGGGACAATGGGGCCAATTGATTATATCAGTGATACCTTGAATGGTTTATGCAGAGGTATTTCCTAAAGTCTCTGCCTTAAGTATTCAAATTTGGCTGAGGCTTGAGTGAATTAGGAAGGGATCTTGTTGTTAGGGAGATTGTATCTAAGAGGTGGGGGAAATGCAGGGAGGAGGCAATTGTTTGGAGAAATGTTTTCTCAAAAGCACAGTATCAGGGAGTTTCCAAAAACAGCTTAGCGAGGTGTGGTGTTCAGGAGTTCTACAGACTCCATTATGTTAAAGGAATATTCTGGCAGGGTGGGATAATCAAAGATTCATGTCTTTATTATGAGATGTCCAGATAGTATTGCCTGGAGTAACTCATAGATTTAATCTCTGCAAACAGATTGTTTTGCCCTAGGCTTGCTCTCAGCTTGGACACTCCGCTATCCACCCACACAAACATGGAAACTGGCATTTTGTAGCACACAGTGTAAGGAATAATATGAAATCCAATAATTCATAAGGCAGGGGATGAAAACCATCCTAACACTACTGTTGCTTGTTAGAGCAAGGGTGGGCAATGGAGATGGAAGGCTTTTTGTGTGGGGGATTGAACCTGATCTCTAGAGTTCACTGTTCTCTGGAGGTCACCACGGGTCAGAAGAGACTTGACAGCACTTACCACACACATTCTTTTCGCCAACAATAACATAAACTGAATTATCATGCATTTCTAGGCTGCAATCCTAGCTAAGTAAAGCAATGGCTGGGTAGACATTTTGTAAACATTTTTTAATTGTAGCCCACCACACACAAGTTGTGTGTAAATGAAAATGACCAGAGGAGATTTAGGAAATTGGAGCCATTGATATTCAATTGATACCTGCCACACTGTATTGACCTTAAGTTCAAAATTTGTTGTTTTGGGTTTCATTTTGGTTGTCGGAATGTTTTGAGGAAAGGGGTGATATCTCCAACCCCCACCAAACCTGTATTTTGTGTTCTTAATTTTTTACACCACTCTTGTAATATTGACACATGTAATAGCAGTCTGAAAGCTTGTGACAGAGACTCTACCAGGGTGTTGCTTCATTTGTCCTGCACTCTGTTGTGCAAGGTGAACCAGCTGCCCTATTCACCATCCTTAATATTTTATATATTGTCATTTAAACCACTGTGCACACATTCACGCAATAATGCCGGCAAGAACCCTGTTGCTATCAGACAATTTTAAATTGATGTGAGGAGCAAATTAGATTTGCCTCAGATGTCATACATTGTCTCAAGTTCAGTTTACTAAATTGGACAATTGATAAAGAGTTGCCCTTTCCTTCCAACAAATTTAAACATTTTAGTCTTTAATGCTGAGTTCTTTATATCTCTATAACCTTAGTAAGTCCCCCACAATCCATTAAAAACATATTCAGTAACTGTAAGATGTTTGGAACCTTCCATGCATTTGTGAAATGAAAAAAACATTGAACGAACATGTGCTCTCAGTTATGCTTACCATACTTTGAAGTAAACAAATATTGTTTGTTTCCCTTCTTGCTTAAGGCTGTCTGGTGAGTTCAGAGCTGGCATCACATTTTGAACTGGACCCACATCAATAGCCATTACTCAAACCTGGCATTTCCATGTGTGTGGGGTGCATAACATTTCCTGTGTTAGAATTGTACCCATTTAGAATATTTCCTAATCAGACATTAATTTAAATAGAAACAAATGCACACCCAATGTTTACACATTCAAACATCCCTCTAAAACAAGTGGAATTTTCTTCCAGGTCAGACTGGCCAGAAATCCTGGAGGGGATTTTTTTGCTTTCCTCTGGGCATAGAACAGGGGCCACTAGGGAAGTGAGGAAGGGATTGTGCATTCCCTGTGTTGTGCGGGAATTTGACTAAATGGCCCTTCCAGCTGTATGTTTCTCTGTTTCTTTTCTTAATATGCATACTTGGAGGCATTCCTTCCTTCCTTCCTTCCTTCCTTCCTTCCTTCCTTCCTTCCTTCCTTCCTTCCTTCCTTCCTTCCTTCCTTCCTTCCTTCCTTCCTTCCTTCCTTCCTTCCTTCCTTCCTTCCTTCCTTCCTTCCTTCCTTCCTTCCTTCCTTCCTTCCTTCCTTCCTTCCTTCCTTCCTTCCTTCATAGAGCTCCACCAATATGCCTGTGGACATGTACAAGCTCTGTGCAAAGGGAATGCTTTAACATTTGGAGCAGGATAGGTTCCAGGTTTTGGTGGATCATGAGAAGAGAGTACCCTCCTCCCATCTTCTTCTTGTCACTGGGCCCTCTACTTCCACACTTTTGGCCCTTTCCCCACTTACCTTAAGCCCCGCGCTACTCTCCTCAAGTAGCGCAGGGTCCCAGGGCACTCCCCACTACAGGGGCGGCGACAATGCAGCCGCACCGATGCTGCTGCTCTCACGCCTCCTCAGCGCGCGGCATCCCTGGCGCTCCATGAAACGGCACCTTTTGATGACCCCACGCAGAGCACAAGGTCGTGGGGACGCCCAGGCGCACGCCAGAGATGCCGCGCGCTGAGAGTAGCGTGCAGCTAAGGACAGCAAAGGTAAGTGGGGAAAGGGCCACTGTCTGTATTATGTTACTCTGTCTAGCTATATCTCTCTCTCCCCCCCAATCTATTTGCCACTTGTCTCAGTCCTCAAATACCCTGTTTCCCCGAATATAAGACATCCCCTAAAAATAAGACGTAGTAGAGGTTTTGCTGAAGTGCGAAATATAAGGCATCCCCTGAAAGTAAGACGTAGCAAAGTTTTTATTTGGAAGCATGCCCGACGAACAGAACACAGAAAAATAAGACATCCCCTGAAAATAAGACATAGTGCATCTTTGGGAGACATAGCGCATCTTGAAGCAACAATTAATATAAGACACTGTCTTATATTCGGGGAAACACGGTATAAACAGGAGATGGATGGTGGCCTTGTTTATACCCAAAACATGTGTGGCATAAGGGAGCGGTTTGTAAGCTACTCTCCACTATGCAAGAAGAATTCTCAACAAAACAAGTATATAGGTTTCATTTTCTTTGACTATGTAGTCATGCGCTGTTTACACTCAAACCCGAGGCAACTTCATTGAAAAAAAAATGAGAAAATGATCTGTGTCATTTTTTTCACAAATTGGCAATGCACTGCAGAACACAAACATCTAGGAGTATCAGGTCAGGTTGTACAAAGCAATCAAATCTGAAAGCTATTTTTGTAGATTTATTGTTGGCGGTTTAATGCCAACAAGCGGTGAATCAGCACAGTTATCCATGGGAAGTAGTCGGTAGCAGGTGTTCCACTGCTAGCATATCACAGCTCTGGGATTTATGGGATTCTTCCTTATATCATGTTAGGTTAGCTCTGTGCCTTTCTGGCCTTGTGCATGTGGTCAGAGATGAAAATCTTACAAAAACCATTTGTTAATGCTTGTTGGCCAAGAAATACCTTTTCTTATCACACAGCATCACAAAACTGACATTAAATCTAAAAATAGTCACAGTCTCTAAGTGACTTAGGAGCAGCAGTGGCGTAGGAGGTTAAGAGCTCGTGTATCTAATCTGGAGGAACCGGGTTTGATTCCCAGCTCTGCCACCTGAGCTGTGGAGGGTTATCTGGGGAATTTAGATTAGCCTGGGCACTCCCACACACGCCAGCTGGGTGACCTTGAGCTAGTCACAGCTTCTCAGAGCTTTCTCAGCCCCACCTACGTCACAGGGTGTTTGTTGTGAGGGGGGAAGGGCAAGGAGATTGTAAGCCCCCTTGAGTCTCCTGCAGGAGAGAAAGGGGGGGGGGTATAAATCCAAACTCTTCTTCTTCTTAAGCTGTCAAACCTGATTTTAAGGTTAAATCTCATAGTTTTCTCTGGTATGGAATACTGGTGCTGAATATATCATTAATTGGTTTGGAGAGCAGGCAGACCATTGATTAGCATGCCGTGGTTATTTACCAGAAGAATATAAGTCCATATTATTAATTAGTTGTGGGCAGAACAGTCTAGGAACGTTTTTGTTACTTCAGAAAACAACAGTTCCCACAGTTTTTTGGAATAAGTCATGGCAGTTAAGATGGTGTGACACTGATATGGGTTTGCGATGGACATCACACCTGATCTGAATGAATATTTCATCTGGAAGTGTTCCCAAGTTATCACAGGAATCAGAGATAAACAAAAAAAAGGTAATGTATAAATTAGCTTATTCAAAACCATTTCTGGTCTGTGCACAGCTTATTACGGCTCCATAGCTGCTCCTACCCTCACAGTACCATGGCTGGGGAATAATAAACAAAAATCTTCTTTATTGCTTAGTTTCAGACAACCGCCATGTTTGTCTGCAGTAGAAGAAAGGCGTTTGATTCCAGTAGTGCCTAAGAAGAACAAGAAGAAGAGGAGGAGGAGGAGGAGGAGGAGGAGGAGTTTGGATTTATATCCTCCCTTTCTCTCCTGCAGGAGACTCAAAGGGGCTTACAATCTCCTTGCCCTTCCCCCCCTCACAACAAACACCCTGTGAGGTGGGTGGGGCTGAGAGAGCTCCGAGAAGCTGTGACTAGCCCAAGGTCACCCAGCTGGCGTGTGTGGGAATGTACAGGCTAATCTGAATCCCCAGATAAGCCTCCACAGCTCAGGTGGCAGAGCGTGGAATCAAACCCGGTTCCTCCAGATTAGATACACCAGCTCTTAACCTCCTACTCCACTGCTGCTCTTTGCTGGTCTCTAAGGTAATACTGGACTTGAATCTACTCATTCTTTGTTTGCTTTAATATTGAGAAGAAAGATAGAAAAGAAATCTACTTAATAGTGGTCAGTCAAGAATCTGGACTTTTCAGCATGCTTGACTTCTGTTTTTCTTGGTGCTCAACCCACAAGCATTGGGATCAGTTTGTCCACAGTTCTTCTACAAATCTTCTCTCCTACATTTTCACAGTTGCGACATCTAGTGGCATAGCAAGGGGTATGGATGGGGGGTGTAGAGCTCCAGGCATGAATTCCTGGGAACACATTTTGGGGTCACAGCCCTTCTTGCAGCTGCACTTTAGTCCAGAACTCCCCATGAACTGGAAGTGGAGCTTGGGAGGCAGAATCAACGGTGTAAAGCTAAAGGTGGACAAACTCTGTGCTCATTCTGAGCCTCGCTTCAGTTTAAAGCTGGATCCAAGCTTCATTGAGGCCAGGATCAAATGGGCCATTGCCACTCCCTACACCTGAACTCCATGTGGAGATGGGGGCAGGGTGAGCCAGGCTAACCCCACTCTTGATCTCCACATGAAGATTGGGGGAAGGGTGAGACCCAGTTGCTGGCTTTTAATTGCACCCCTGTCCAGGAGAGTTCAAGACAGGGACACAGTTTTGGGGGGAGGTGGGGGCCAGGTTAAGCCACAGGCACTATTTTAGGAGGCTACACCCGGGTGGCATCAGTTTATTTTCTTTTGCATGTGCCTTAAATAATCAGAACTTTCCAGAGAGGGGCTGTTGCATAATCAGTGGTATTATAGCATCCTTCCTTTTATTTTTTTGTTCATGTTTATATTGATATATTGGTAAAGAATTGTAATGGATTTAGCAGTTAAGTAAAAAAGGGCTATCTCTGGGAGAAAAAAAAGGACTAGAAACTTATGTTCTTAACGACAAAATCTTTTCATGCATGATGTAAAAATAGGTGCAGAATTCAATTAACTAATCAATAGAATGCCTACTTTGAGAATGAAGTAAATTCAGGCAAAATGAAGTACTTGGAGTTTTTCTGATACTGTGGAATTTCTAACGGACATTGACTTGCCTTCAAGATTTCAGCAAACATTGATAGAATTGTATTATTAAGAATGTGTTGATAGGAAAGACATTTCAACATCACAGCTCTGAAAGGCACCTCTTGCTCTTGCATCTCTGATATGGAACCCCACACACCCCCCCCACCCCAAAAGCAAGCAAGTCCTGTGCTGCGTTTCAAATGCAACTCTTTTTCTTGAAACTGGTCAAATTCCTTTATTGGTGAGAGATTGAATGTAGCTCTAAAACTTTGACTCAAATCGTTTGTTTTTCCGAATGCCCTCGGACTGATCCCATAACTAGTACAAAATGGTTATGATTTGATATGGGTCAGTGTTGGCACATAACGTAGCCTCTGTAGGTTTTCCATTAAACATACTCTACCAAATGGGCCTGCTATAGCAACATACTCTATACTACACAGATGTAAGGACATCTCTCTGGCAAATGTGCGGTGTGCCTCTAACATTTCCTCCTGTTCTCCATCAGTTTTTGGCACTCGATATCTTAGCACCTTCTGTCCAGAGAAATATTTAAACACTTTAACAGTCCATCAGTATCACTGATTATTTACCAGAACCAGATTAAATTCAGTTCCATCTGAACTGCTAAAAGAAGGTTCCAGGGACTTCCTTACCATCAAAGGCCCCTTCCGCACACGCAAAATAATGCGTTTTCAAACCACTTTCATAACTGTTTGCAAGTGGATTTTGCCATTCCGCACAGCTTCAAAGAGCATTGAAAGCAGTTTGAAAGTGCATTATTCTGCATGTGCAGAATGAGCCAAAGGTACCATCCCTGTAATAAAAATGAACTGGAGATGATAGAGCATATTCTTCTCCCATGTGAATTTTATATCAGGGAGCAAAAGGTGAGAATCTGGCCACTGCTGAAATCAAGGACCTACCAATTGCCAGACCATTTGGTTGGGGTTCTTCTAGAAGGTAAAGATCACGGTATTACCATGTCAGTGGTAAAATTTCTCTCGGGAATGGTACGGTCTAGCTATCAGCTGTCAGTTCCTAACACAGGTTGAGTGTTTTTTCTTTGATTCTGTAATTACCATTTTATATTGTTTCTTTTCATATATTTTAAGACTTTCCATTTGCTTTTGCCCATGATTAACGTATATTACAATTTGTACAATTTTATAAACAGGGTCCAAAGACTGAAGTAAATATTGATGATGTTGCATAGCACCTTGTTCAGGTGCTCAACGATTTGGACCTCTGAATCGCTATTTCGTACTGACGCTTTTCAATCTGTATATCCTTTAATTGCCCTCTAACGTGGACCCTCAGTGTATTGCTAGGGGCCAAACAGGCTGGTTCTTCTCCAAATGACCCATGAGATCGGGAGTTAAAAGTGCAAATACTCTCCTCCACACAGATTTATACATGCCATTAACTTTAAGAGCAATTGCTCTTGTTTTAATCAGGGATGAGCTGGGCATTATCATATGAAGTTGATAACTTTCCCCAGATTTACATAAGGCCTTAAGATATGAAAACATTGTAATGTGACTGGTTGCGTTGAATAACCTTTTAACAGTGCACAGCTCAGCAGATTCCCTCTGACAAACAATTTGCATGGGGATGTTTGGAGACTCATTTCGTCAGAAAGAATACTAACACAACTTGTTGGAATAGAAATCGGCCGCAGCCCAAAATTTATTTAACACATAACCAAGAAACCTTGAAGCTGGGCGAGCATACCAGAGCACATCCTGGCCCCCAGGTAGCAAACCGCTGAACCTGGTTATAGGGCAGCCCAAGCTGACCCCTTAGGCCCTTCGGACAGAACCCCTGTCCGGCACATCCCCCCGAGGGAACGGAACAGGAAGTTACTAGGTGCCACAAGGACGCAAACCCAATTTGTGACACCCCTCCCTGCCGGGCAGCGAGCTCTCAGCGCAGCCCCCAGGCTTGGCTTTCGAGAGCTCTATCGCCACCACGGACCTCATAAGGAGGCCCCCGAGGTGGGAAGGTCCGGCATGCAAGCTTCTGCCTTCCCCAAATAGGATGTGCTCTTATGCCCTACCGCCCAGTGAACTGCGACAAACATAACAATATGAACAACCCCTCAAAAAACCCCTTCCAATTGGGACGGGGAGGGAGGGCCTTAAAACGATCTGGCCTTGAAAGAGGCCCAACCCCCGCCGACGCAGCCTTTTAAGGCTGCCAGAGGCCCCTGTCACGTGCCGGCACCCGGCCACGTGACCGCCTCATCCGGCCGGCGGGAGGAGGTAGAAGCCTCCAATCGTCCCTCCCCCCTTGCAACGGCGCCTCCAGGCTGAAGCCTGGGGCGCGATATATTGTTGTTTCCAGCAGATTTTTTATTCTGTCTGCCTGCAAAAGTAGATGGTCAAATGTCAGTGGATGAAAGATTTTGACTTTGCACTTTTCAATAGGTAGGTACCATTTTTTTCTCCTGTGGTGCCTTTTCTCCTCCAAATTACTACCCATATTCTTAATGAATTAAGTCACTTATTTCTGGTAAATGACCTTGCCTTCCTAAGAAATCAGTTAGTGATCCCCACACAAAAAATCTCAATAAAATTAGGTTTTTCTCTAGAGTGCCTTATGCTGACTGACCTAGGTGAATGATCTTAATTGAACAAGAAAAAGAGTTTTGATTTATACCCACTTTCCCCCACCTTTAAGGAGTCTCAAAGTGGTTTACAATCTCTTTCCCGCCCCAACAGGCACTTTGTGAGGTAGGTGAGACTGAGAGAGTTCTGAGAAAACTAGAGAGTTCTGAGTGAGTTCTGAGAGAGTTCTGAGAAAACTAGAAAACTAGTGAGGCTGAGAGAGTTCTGAGTGACTAGACCAAGATTACCTAGCAGGCTTCATAGGGAGGAGTGGGGAAACAAATCTGGTCCACCAGATTAGAGTCTATGGCCGTTTCCGCACGGCCATGCTGGGGGTCGGGTCGGCGTACATGACACCGACCCAACCCCCCCGGGACCGTTTGCATGAACGGTCCCAGAAACTACCGTGAAGACGGCGCCGCGCTGCGCCATCGCCCGATCAACTTACGTTCCCTGCGACTGTCCGGTGCATCGCTGAGGCCAGGGGACACACACCCTGCCCTGCACGACCACTCCGGAGTCACAGGGCAGGGGGGCATGTCCCCAGGGCTCGGTGACACGCTGGACAGTCACAGGGAAGGTAAGCTGATAGGGAAAAAAGGGAGGGATGGCGCCTTCCAGCCACTGTTGTTTGCATGGCAGCGGTTGGAAGCCGCTGTTTCCAAAAAACCTCGCTCAGGGAGCGAGATTGGGAAACAACAGCTTCGCGCCACTGGGGAGGAGCGAGGGCGGCGCGGCTGAGAAGCAGCTGTGCCCCCCTTGCGAACAGCTCCCTGGGGACAGCGTTTTTGCCGTCCCCAGTGCACTGTATTTGGCCTGTGCGGAAAGGGCCTATCCCTTCTAACCACTATACCACATTGACTGCCAGCATCTTTCAGCACAGCATGGGGTCAGGCAAAGATAAGCAAAGAGCAGTTTTGTTTTGACTCTGGGCATGGATCCAGGGAGAAATTGCCCAAAGACTCGCTAACCTGGGCATGATTTGTGAACAACTGTGGAGGCAAACGAAGAGATAGTCCAGCATGTCTATTTCAGACCGCCCATTCAGATTCCATTGGATTGATGAAACCAAAGCCCTGTTCACAAGTCAAACTGAATGCATGAACCATCTGTGTACAGTCAATGCTTTGTGGTTCTTTATACATGCGCCAAACAGTTGCCATATTATATTCAACACATGTACTGTTCCATGTGTGATTTAAACCACATACCAATCCGGGTATTGGTCTTTGGTTTAATTTGTAAAGTTGCATGTGAACAGAGATCAGAACTGCCTCCAAAAACACCTCTTCTTGCCAAAGTGCAACAAAGAGACCAAGAGAGTGCAGTACTTTCCCTATGTGGAAGGAAAAGGAAGACAGAATCAAAGGGAAACCAGAAATAAATGGCAGTGAGTGTCAGGGATGTAAAAGTTCTCTAAAACGATGGGTAGTGTGAAAGATTTGTCCAGAGAGCAATATTTTGCCTTCTCTCATACTAGAGCACAATGGAAATGCCTTGCCAGTACGTTTGCAAAGTTTAATTATTAATACAGTCATTGACATGCAGTTAAAGTTACGTTTAAAACCACAAGAGCTCTGAATAAGAACTCTGCTCCCCACATAGATTGTTCATTATATAAGATTGGCATAAGAGAGAGAAAAATCTAAAAGAAAGGTAATTAAGGTATAAAATATATGTTCTTTGGACATTTCTATTTGGACACATGGTGACCAAATTTGTACATTTAATTTTGCAGTTTTCATAGAGACCTGCAACATTTCATCAGGCAAGAGCTTTTTGACCCATTCAGTTTCAGACCCTTCTGGAAATAAATTTGGAAGTGGATGAATGAGCTTAAGTTATGGTGACCAGACGTCCCACTTTTGGCGGGACAGTCCCGCCTTAAAACAATTTGCCCCGCAGGTTTTTTGAACCGTCCTGATTTTTGCACTGCCTTCTGGGGCACTCCCTGGTTTCCCTCCCTGTCACAGGGCGGGAAACGGGAGGCTCTAGAAGGCAATGTCTTCTGCTGTCTGTGCGCGCAAGTCTGCACGACGCCCTGCTGCGGCGTGTCTTGGGCCAGATCCCGGTTTACAAAGGTGACAATCTGGTCACCTTAGCTTAAGTTGAGTGGCTTCATAGAATGGATAGTGGGGAAAAAACATGTTCCACATGAATGGCAGATTCTACCCTGATGAACCAGTTTTGTTTCCCCACTCCCACACATAAAGTCTGCTGGGTGACTTTGGTCTAGTCACAGTTCTCTCAGAATTCTCACAGCCCCACCTACTTCCCAAGGTGTATGTTGTGGGGAGGAAAGGGGAAGAAGTTTGTAAGCCACTTTGAGACTTCTTACAGGAGAGAAAAGTTGGGTATCAATCCAAACTCTTCTGCTCTTCTTCAGTGGTTCCATTTCTAAATGTCCACATAAAACTGTTTTATGCAGATCAAGCTGGGAACTCTATCACTGACACATACATATTTCATGAACTCCTTGGATCTGTAGCGTTAGAAGGTTACATCTGTTAAATCATATTCTAAGATTGGTTCTGTAATACCCATTTTCTTCATCCTTAGGGATTTTTCTTTCATAGGAGGGATTAATTATTTTCAGAGACTGTGCAAGCTTCTTCATGAAACTCTTTTAGATAGTGGAGTATCTCTATTTGCTTGGATCACATTAGGCAAGCGCTCAGACATCTGTGTAATAGATTATAGAGGCATTTGTCTTGCAGATTTATGTCTGTAAGGGTTCTTGATCGAACCACTGCAATGAGTAAAATGGTGCCCGGTGAATCATGCGTTGGGTGCCAATCCTGCTATATATCTACCAGGTTTCAGGAGGCTCTCAATAATCTCTTTCCATATTAGGCACTGCTGCGGTTAGCAACCCTGATGAAGCTTTAAAGACATGGGCTGTTACATACTGTGATAAATATAAAGCAGAACGTCTCCCTAATCAGTTGGAATAAGAGACTTCTGCATGCTTGAACAATGGGGGATGTTATGTATCTTTAAGCTGCTCTATTGTTTGCTCTCCATTTCTAGGCTCCACCCACCAACTTCCTCCTTCTTCACCCTGCAGCCGTTTTCTTTTTCTTCTCCTTTGTACCAAGCATGATGTAATGGCTACTTGCTCCTGCTGGGGCTTTCCCACAGAAGCAGCAGTGGCGTAGGAGGTTAAGAGCTCGTGTATCTAATCTGGAGGAACCGGGTTTGATTCCCAGCTCTGCTGCCTGAGCTGTGGAGGCTTATCTGGGGAATTCAGATTAGCCTGTACACACCCACACACGCCAGCTGGGTGACCTTGGGCTAGTCACAGCTTCTCGGAGCTCTCTCAGCCCCACCTACCTCACAGGGTGTTTGTTGTGAGGGGGGAAGGGCAAGGAGATTGTAAGACCCTTTGAGTCTCCTGCAGGAGAGAAAGGGGGGACATAAATCCAAACTCTTCATCATCATCATCATACTTGCACATATGTGTTAGAATGCCCACTTGTGATAGGGAAAGTTATCTCTTTAGATTAAGGTTATCCATCTACTTTTCCCCTGGAACAAAACTTATGATCTGAAGTTACTTGAAATAAATGTAAGTTTTCCTTTTTGCATATATTTGTTTGGAAGAGCTCCTTTACTGCACTCACACACAGGGCTGGGCTGATCTATATTTAACCAAATTCCCAACAGATTCACACACACACCCTTTGGATGGGGCTGTAAGCCACAGTTCTGTTTACCTTTAAGAATATACACTAATAGAAATATTGGGTCATACAAGTATTAAGTTCATAATTCTAAATCCAAACACAAAACTTTTCTGTCTAGGGTAGAAGTATGCAATCCTATCATGGATGATACATCAACTGCAACCTATCTGTGCAATCAATTACATGGACACAACAAATTCTGACTAAATGGTAGCATGTTTCAGAACCAATATGAAAGCTTTTGGAATTGTGTCTTATTCATCAATCTTTAGAAAAGTGCCCACCTCTTAAGGCTTCTCTAAATCAATTCACTTAAAACAAAGCAAAATTAAATATCTAGAATTTTTTTTGAATGTTTGAAGTCATTATTGAATATCTGAAGCTTTCTTTGAATATTGAGGATGTGATTCTATTGATGTTTATTTGGAATTTGGTTGAAACAGCCTTAAAGACCAGACTGTGGTCCTTGTCCCCACATTAGACCTTTTTGCTATCTGGAAGGGAAGGGACCACAGAGGAAAGAGCATAAAGACAGTAAGAGACACATCTATTAGACCTCAGTTTGACCTGAGGGAGAAATCTCAGCCAATAACTACCAACATATGAGGATGTCAGCGGTTGTACTTAGCTATGGGCAGCTGGAAGCTTGAAGGGAAGACTAGAATGGAATGCTTCATTTTTTGGAACAAGATTCCAGTACACAGTGTCGATTTTCAATACACAGGCTACTGAAGAGGACTGAAGTAATTTCTTAAAACTCTGTTGCTCAGTCAATTAGACAGAGTTCTGCAAGTTGCTTCGAGAGGATATGAATTCTAAACCATGTTGGGAACAAACTGGCTGAGAACTGAAGTATAAAACTAAGTAATGTATTAATTAACAAGCTAAATGTTCATATGGCTGGTAGATTCTGGCTTAAATCCTGTGGTAATTAACCGAACAGCTCTAAAGCACATGCAGTGTAGTGGAGAACTATCCAAACTCCATGAGACTTATTACACCACTGCTATGATCAACAAAGTATAAGAGAGACAATTAAAGTGTCTTAATGTGTAAAGTGAATGTGCAAACAACATCGAGGGTACAAACCATATCCACAGGGGACTTAATATCCCACCTGCAAGGCAACTAATATACAAACAAAAGAAAATAACATGTGCACTCTTCAGGACAAGTATACTAGTCTTATAAATATAAACAGAATTTTTAAAGCCTCAAAGAGAGGGGATCTCCAGTGATGGCCCATTTTGTGGTCCACTTCGTCAGTGACACATTATTCGTGCTTGCCCATTATTGGCACCATCCAATTCAAGCGTATAAAATTTTGGAGTTTGTAATATTTTCACTTTGATGTGTCTCAGGTATCTGGGTTCAGTCTCAAAATTCCATCCCAATAATCATAGCAGTGATATAGCAGATCTCTTGGATTTTGGATTCTGTGGTGCAATTCCATCAATACAGCAGCAGCTTCTCCAATGGAACATCTTTTCTGTTTGTGGAGGGGAGGGTGATTTTTGCTGTCTTCCAATTCATCCCCCCCCCCCCACCACCACCACTGTTGCTTCCATTCCACCAATGTGAAGGAGCATGATGTCAGGTTATCAAAGAAGTCTGTTCCCTGACCAGGATGGCCCAGCCTAGCCCAATAATGTTCAATCTCAGAAGCTAAGCAGGGTCAGTTCCTGTTACTACTTGGATGAGAGACCATCAAAGGTATCCAGGGATGCTGCACAGAGACGGGCAATGACAGTCTCTTGAAAACTGCCTTGAAAACCCTATGAGGTCACCATAAGTCCTGTGACTTGACTTTGCTTTCCACCACCATCAGAGAAGGCAACAATCAAAGGAGAGAGGTGAGAAGGCTATCTTCTTTTCTAGACAGCCCTGTTTTGTGCTGCTTAGGATCCAAGCCAATGGTGCATATACATGGGAAGCTAAGGATAGGGCTGTGTGTTTCCTCCTAGTTCTGACAGTTCAGAGCACTTTATTATGAAAGGCTAATATATATATACACACATACACACACATACATATATACATATATATATACATAAACATATATACACATACATATATACACATATACACACACGTGTATACACACACACACACACACACATATATATATACACATATACACATATACACATATACACATACATACATATACACATATACACTTATATACATATACATACACACACACACACACACATATATATATACACACATACACACACACATATATATATACATACACACACATACACATATATATGTACATATGTACATATATACATGTGCATATATACATGTGCATATATATACACGCATATATATACACACACACACATATACACGTACATACATACACACACACTTACAACATATATATATATACACACACACACACATATATATATACACACACACACACACATATATACACACACACACACATATATATACATATATACACACATATATACACATGTACATATATACATGTGTATATATATATACACACATATATATATACATACACACACATATACATGTACATACACACACACAACATACACACACACATACATACACATATATACATACACACACACACACACACACACATATATATATACACATACATACATACACACACACACACACACACAAACACACACGCACACATACTCACAACATCATTCTCCCTCCTCAGTTTCTTACAACAACCCCATGAGGAAAGTTAGGTCAAGAAAGAGTGACAGACCCAAGATCACTCTGTTCGGTTCTCTGGGAAAATGAGGATTCTACCTTGTTTATTTGTTGCTGATTTGTTTGCTGCGATCACTGGATCATTTATTTCATTGGGACTTCCAAGATGCCTTGAGAGTCCCCTGGGGAAAAGAACAAGCCGATTACAAATTTCTAAACCAACAACCCGATAAATAACATGAAAGAATGCAACGCAGGACAGTGATATCTGGAATTAAGTGTTGTTACGAGGGACAACTCTTCAGTGGTCAAAACACACATTTTAAATATTATTTTCTTTGTTTTATCAGGTCATACTTTAACAGCCCAATCCGGTGGTGCGGGGCTGCACTAGTTGATCTATTCTCCCTGGGGCACTTACCCAGGCGGAGAGGCAAACTCACCAACAGGCAGCCACAGCAGCCCTCCATGTTGGCCTGAAGTAGCAGAGAGCACGTCAGCAACCTGTGCCCTGCCATCTCCGCTGGTGTAGTAGGGGCATTCCAGAGGCATGGCCAGGGGTGGAACTGACATTAGTTGGCTTCCATCTGGCCTTTGCCTGCCAGAATGTTGGCACCAGGGGCTTGAGCTTTCACCGCCCTTTTAGATAGGGTAGGCTGATTGGTCCCAACGGAAGACATTTCAGTGGTGGGAGGCCTTTTTTTCCCTCCTCGCACAGCTGAGAAGCTGAGAAGCCTTCTTGGAGATGGTGGTGCTTCTTCCCGCTGCCAGAGGCTCTGGATTGGGTGGTTTGGAAGTATGGATGAAATGCTTCCTTCCCATGGCTTCCAGTTGACGGCCTTCATGGTACCAAACATACCTATTCATATGCACTGCAGATATCGAGTTCTGTTGGTTTTGACTGTATCAGTTGTGATAGCCTTTATCCCACATGAAAATGATACCTGGATAGGGGGGAAAATGTCATCTGGTTAACAGTTTTTGCACAGTTGCTATGGTGATGGCAGATTCAGTTTCCCGCGATTCTGAAACCGACATAATAACAGGCATTAAGATGTACTAGCAAGGGCAAATCATTCGCAAACTGTGCTTGTGGGAAGTGTGACATTTTTGCAGAGGGTGGGGGCATATGCAGAGTTGCTCAAGCAGCATGGGTATGGTTATTCTGCAGTGTACACCCCGAGGGTGCTTCTGTGGCCCAGACATACTGCAGCAAGATCACAGCATGGCCCCATACCTTGGGCAGTGACCTATATGAACTGATTTCACCCTCAATGACACTCCAGGATCCTGTGTCAGCTGGAGAGATTCCTCAGCAGATACATCAGCGTAGAAAGTGCCCTGCTGAGAAATATCACTAGTCTTATAGGAAGTATTTTTCATATGTTCAGACTGAGGAAAATCCTTTAAATGGGCTGGGAAGAAGAAGAAGAAGAAGAAGAAGAAGAAGAAGAAGAAGAAGAAGAAGAAGAAGAAGAAGAAGAAGAAGAAGAAGAAGAAGAAGAAGAAGAAGAAGAAGAAGAAGAAGAAGAAGAAGAAGAAGAAGAGTTTGGATTTATATCCCCCCTTTCTCTCCTGCAGGAGACTCAAAGGGGCTTACAATCTCCTTGCCCTTCCCCCCTCATAACAAACACCCTGTGAGGTGGGTGGGGCTGAGAGAGCTCAGAAGGACTAGCCCAAGGTCACCCAGCTGGCGTGTGTGGGAGTGCACAGGCTAATATGAATTCACCAGATAAGCCTCCACAGCTCAGGTGGCAGAGTTGGGAATCAAACCCAGTTCCTCCAGATTAGATACACGAGCTCTTAACCTCCTACGCCACTGCTGCTCCTGGAGAAAGCCTAAGAAAGTATAGAATTCCTTGAAGCTTTTTTGTCATCTGATTTTTTAAAAAATATATATGTTTCAGTGGATGAGGGGTCCAGAATCGGTTTCGGATTTTTGCTTTTGTAGTAACCATACCAAAAAGTATTCGAAAACAAAACAACTCTGGGAGTTTTTGAGTTGAGGGTTGACCAACAGTATTGACAGCATGTGATTATTGCTCACTGCTGTTAACCAGACATGTATTGATGAGGCTGATGGTGTATTTCTCATCTGTGTTTCAGTTCTCATTCTGCCTCATGTGACACGAACTAGCATTCTTTTTGATACCACTTCCTTTTTCTGTACACCAAACATTTTCCGCAAAGCTTACCTGTTCCTTGATTTTAGTTGTCTGTAAATCAATCAGTCCAATCACAAAATGTTGGGAAGTTCTACAAAATGTTAGGAGGTTCCTGGCCAAACTTTCTTCTGTGATCGGGCCAGCCAAGTCCTCAGTTGGAGCAGCGGAAGCCCTGAGCTCCAGTTGCCGTTGCCGCTCCCAGAAGCATTGGGGGGAAATTAAGACAATGAATGTCACTGGCATCCTGAGTTAATGTTGTCCCTTCCAGTTAAACCAAGGCAATAATGGTGATAACTCTAGGAATCACCAGAGCTCATTAATATGTCACAAAGTTGGTTACATTGTAGATCAACAACAACAACAACAACAACCATTATTAGTGTCAGGCCTGAACCATGCTCAGCCTGGAATCTCGCACGTCCACAGCAAGCCACAGCTGGCCCTCCATTATCATCGTCCGAGGCTGGGAAGGTTTTCTGTTGCTTGCTTGTAACTAGTGAATCAGGCCTGCCACTTTCTTTATCTCCAGCTTCCTGGATGAGGGAAGTGTCTGTCAGTATCATAACAGTGCTCCTTTTCTCACTGTCTTTATTATGCTGATGTTTTGGGAATGCGAGGGAAGGGGGAATATGGGATGAGCAATGTTGCAATGTTCAGGTATATACTGGGGTTCAGGGGGAAAAGCACCACCTTTGGCTTCCTGATCCTTGGGCTGACACACTTCCAATAAAGATCTTGAAGCTTTCCTGAGTCGTGTTTGCTGACTAGAGTAACAGACCCTTACAATTAGGCATATAAAATAAATTCTAGAACATTAACAGACATTTGTAATGGACAAAGCAAGAATATGATCAAAACACAGACAGAGTAGCATTAGATGTTACTTAGAAAGTTCCGTCACTTGTAAAAGAAATTTTGCTACTTTTTTCAAGAGCATGACATCTGTGGGCCTTTCCCCACTTACCTTAAGCCCCGCGCTACTCTCCGAAAGTAGCACGGGGTCCCCCGGCACTCCCCACAACAGGGGTGGCGACAGTGCAGCCGCCCCGATGCTGCCACTGTCGCACCCCCTCAGCGCGCGTCATCCCTGGCGCTCTTTTAAACGGCGCCTTGTGATGACCCTGTGCAGAGCGCGGGGTCGTGGGGACGCCCGGGCGCGCACCAGGGATGTCGTGCGCTGAGAGCAGTGCGCGGCATGGGGGGATTAAGGTAAGTGGGGAAAGGCCCTGTGTTGTTTAACAGAAGCCCCACCAGAGCTACCAGCATTTTTGGGGTTTCCCTGGAAGTAATGCCATCATGCTTGTGAGCTCACTCCCACACCATGCCCCCACCTCCAAACCTCCTGCTGATTGCTAGGCCGCCCTGTCTGTGATGAAGGCAACTCTTTCTAAATGTGTGCTCCCAGCAGTAACAAAACAGTTCTTCAGAGGCACCTCCTACTCCAGCGGATGGAATCTAGAATTGACTTATCGTCAGCAACTATAATTGTTTGGAGACAAAAATGGAAACCATGTGAACTACCAACTATCAGGGAATAGCATATTAAAATAGCTGAGTTTGCCCAAATGGAAAAATTAATGAAAATTATTAATGGGAGAATGGTATGCGAGTTGAAGGATGAATTGACACAGTTACCAAATTATCTTGAAATATACATATATTATCTTGAAATTATCTTGAAATATATATATATAAGTCCTAATTATTCCCCCCAGCATTTTCAATGTATGCCCCCTGGTTCTAGTATTGTAAGAAAGAGAGAAAAAATTCTCTCAACATTTTCTACCCGCTGCACATTTTGTAGACTTCATTCATATTCCCCTCAGACGTTTTCTCTCCAAACTAAAGAGTCCCAAACACTGCAGCCTCTCCTCATAAGGAAGGTGCTCCAATCCCTCAATCATCCTCATTGCCCTTCTCTACACTTTTTCTATGGCCGTTTCTGCACGGCCCATTTATGAAGGCCAGCGCCAAAAGGCTCTAGGCTCCCTCGTTTCAGATAGCCGGGCTGCTGCAAATCTATAGCGGGCGCACCTGGACTCTTCTTCCTTCCCCAGGGCTGCATCGTCGCTTAAACAACAACCCTTGAAGGGTTGTTGTTGGGAGGAGCCGCCTTCCCCTGTGGCGGTGCTAACCGCCGGAAGATGCTGTCTTCGCCTTCTCGCCACGCTTCGCGGGCACGTGAGGCCACTGGTCCCTCCCTCACCCTCCAGGGGTCGGAGGTAGCAAGGCATGGGCTGCGACGCCTGCAGGCTTAATGCAGGGAGGACACCGAGTGGGCTGGGATGCGAGGCGGCTCCGCGCGGAGTCAGCTTCTGCTGCCTGCCGCCTCCCTCGGGGCCTGCTCGCCAAGACTGGCAGAACTCCTGCCGGCTGCATGCCTCCCACGCAGAAACGGCCTATCTCTTTGATATCCTTTTTGATAAGGTATAGAAAAAATAGCACTATCATGAGTAGATTATATAAGAAACATATGTACTTGGGAAAGTGTTCTTTTTAAACTTAGGGTAAATAGGATGAATTTTGAATTTGGTTTGGTGGTTTGGTGGTTTGGTCTCTTGATGGTTTGGTGGGAAGTCCCTGTGTGTAACCAATGAGTTTGAATTTGTATAAATGATGTTGTGTTTTGAGTTTTGAGAAGCTGTTGATTGATTGTAGGCGTATGCTGCTGATTGAGTGTGGTTGCAATCTCTGTGTTTAAGATCAATAAAATCATCATCATCATCATCATCATCATCATCATCATCATCATCATCATCATCATCATCATCATCATCATCATCATCATCAAAAAAGTAACTAGAACTGACTTTTTGCTTTGGTGAAAAATGCAACACCTACTAGGAAGAATATGAACTCCACACTGAAGAATTACAGCCCATACCGGCTTGTCTTTTTTTCATATTTTTCTTTTGTAGTTTTGAATGAAAAGATTGTGTGTAGATTCCATGTAATATGCCGTGTGCACCCTCTCCATTTTTCTTGCTATATTACATCCTTGAATAAATCCTGAGGTAAGTACAAGGTTTATTTTTTTTAATAAAAGCCTGATTTATCTCTCCCGTTAGCTCTGTGAAAAATAGCATCCTTATCCTCAGTGTCAAGTACATTAGGAACTCGGGTTTTGAAATGGCCTAAGCGGTATTTGTATATTTCATAACATACATAAAAATAAAATGCTATCATTACAATGAAAAGCAGAATGAGTAAAAGCTTACTGATAGGAAAACATGTTTTTTTCCCCCCTTTTCATTTCATAAGTACTGAAATTCTGGGAGTTGATTGCCACCTCTTCCCTCTCCACAGTAAGGTATCTATTTGCTTTTTCTTCATAGATATTACTCACCATTAAAATTGATGCATTTCCCAAGAGAGAGCATAAAATTACTACAAAGCGTCTCCTACGATAAAACAGCAATATCTCAGAACACCCTTTTAGTGTCCATTAACTGTTTCATGTTTTTGCAATTGGTCATCACACAACTGTATAACAGAAACTGCTACATGTACAAATTTTGTAGTGCTTTTTTGCATGCTCGTAATGCTTTGTATTTACCGTCTCAGTTGATATGTTTATTGTACAACCTAAAAGTTTGTCACAAATCCAAAAAGGAAAAGAATGCAGATATTACATAGTACTGCAAGTGGTTGGCTTCGTGTGAAATCATGGGAGAGAGATTCCCCGCCAACTTCTCCATGCCTGCACCATAATATGTTCACTGCACCTAAGACAACTCAAATGAAGAAGAAGAAGAAGAGGAGGAGGAGGAGGAGGAGGAGGAGGAGGAGGAGTTTGGATTTATATTCCCCCTTTCTCTCCTGCAGGAGACTCAAAGGGGCTGACAATCTCCTTGCCCTTCCCCCCTCACAACAAACACCCTGTGAGGTAGGTGGGGCTGAGAGAGCTCCGAGAAGTTGTGACTAGCCCAAGGTCACCCAGCTGGTGTGTGTGGGAGTGCACAGGCTAATCTGAATTCCCCAGATAAGCCTCCACAGCTCAGGTGGCAGAGCCGGGAATCAAACCCGGTTCCTCCAGATTAGATACACGAGCTCTTAACCTCCTACGCCACTTCTGCTCCTTGGTGGATAATTTCTCACAGGTGTCCAGACAAAAGTTTGGTTGTCTTAAGCCACCTCACTGAAAAGTGAGGCCTCAGTGGAGATGTCAGTCCTCTTGCTTTCACACTAGTAAAACCATAGGATGCCTGCTGCAAGAGGGAAACAACTGGACTCTCTGCTTGGGAAACATGGCAGAATGCAAGGTGGGAAACTTTGCTATCTGATGAAGTTGTGACATACAGATGTTGTCAAGTCGCAACTGGCTTATGATGACTGCAGCAAGGAGTTTCAAAGAAAGATAGAAGCAGAGGTGATTGGCACTAGCTTTCCTCTGCAGAGTCTTCCATGGTGGCCTCCCATCCAAGTCCTAACTCTACATCGCTTTTGAAATCTGATGAGATCAGGCTATAGCAGTGGTGGCGAACCTATGGCACGGGTGCCAGAGGTGGCACTCAGAGCCCTCTCTGTGGGCACACGCGCACAGAGTTCGTCATGTGGGGGGAAATTGCCCCCCCACCCCCACATCTAAACTGGCCTGGACCGCTGGACTTGATGTGCGTGCACATCAGCGAGCAGGGAGGCTAGCTGGCCTGGTGCCTGTGCTCCAGGTGGCTGCTGCCCGGGGTGGTGGGGCAGAGGCAGCAAAGATGCAAAGGGAGGCGCAGAGCGGTGCATGTGGGACTTGCTGGAGGCTACAGCAGGCTGGCCCCTGCTCAAGGGGGTTATTCAGGTTAAATTGCCGCATTGGCACTTTGTGATAAATAAGTGGGTTTTGGGTTGCAATTTGGGCACTCGGTCTCGAAAAGGTTCGCCATCACTGGGCTATAGTATACCACCTTCCCTCATGATAAGGTTGCTAAGGACACCAGAATTGCACAACTCTGCACATGCACACGTCTGCATGTGCAAGCCAGACTGTTCACTTCTTTGGAGGTGTTTTCAAGTGTGGTTATCATGGGCAACACATCCAGAATCACCATTTCAGCAGTCACATGTGAGACCTAAGCATGGCTGTGATTAATAATATTGATACACATTTTGAAATTGGTATATTTGAAATAGCCAGTCCCCCCACGGCAATCCCCCCATGGTGTGGCCATGGCAACAGCAAAATCATCACATCTGAGGTAATATTATGGCATCATCAACAAAATCACATGGGTCGCTTTGGTTAATCAAATGTGATGACGTTGAAGTCAAATTAGCCTGAGAACAGTGAGGGAAATTTTAACTTGGGCTCTTAGACCAAAACAAGTAAGTTGTGCTGCATGGGTCAGTTCAACAGGTCATGGCACAGGAGATCAGATAAAAAGGCTGGGAATCAGCAGTAGCCCAGACACAAAGAGGCAAAAGGAAACACACTTGTTGCACCCAGGAAGAAGCAAGCTCACAGCAAGGCTTATATAGAGAGCCTTGTCCAAGGGGTTGGGATTCTGTAAGGAATTAATCCTCATCAGATGCAGACACTTCTATCTTCCCATGTTATGCTGCAATATGAACACTCCTCCTTTGCTTCTCCAACAGCTGCCTCTGCTTCTGCCTTCTGTGCACAGCTGACTCATTACTGGGTTCCTCAGGAGGATCTGCAGGCTCCTCCACCTATATGTCATCAGGCAGGAAAGTTGGCTCTGCTGTCTGGTCTTCCTCAGGAGCAGCCAACTCTGGCTGCACTGTGTTGTCAGGTTCTGCATCAGAGTCCTCTGTCTCCTCGTAAGTACCCAGGGGCTGGCTCATGCCATACATCAATCCTTTATAGTTTTTGCAAAATGGATGGAGCCAGCAACATAAAGGATAGGTTAACATCTGTAAAAGTGATGTTTCATAATAACCATCACAGGGCTGAAAGAAACTCCGATATTCTCAGGTTCAAGATTTGTATATGTCAGCCGTCCTGTGAACGAATGTACTGCATTCCACTTTTAGAGATGAACAGATGTGGCCATTTTAATTTCTTTTTGCGTTCATATTTTGTTGTTGTGAGCCATGCATTCTAGTCGCTTGGTGTTTCCAGTTCATTTGTTACCGTTATCCTATTGCACGCACCATTTACATGCAAATGGCACAAAGCTAACATTGAAGGATGAGTTCATTTTAATAAGAAAATTATTCTTATTAAAAATTATTCTTATTAATTATTCATATGGGGTCAGACGGTACCTACGGGACCGTCTGACCCTTATATGTCTGTGGGAACAGGCTCGTCTCTGCGTTCGGCAGAGGCCCAATCTACCTGGTGATCCCCTGGCCCCTCCATGATAATGGCTGTTGCCTTCCCACCCGGGCCAGGACAGCCTTTACAGCTCATGGCCCCAGCCTGGTGGAACGCTCTACCTCTCCAGCTGTCCCGGACTTCTGCGGGACCTTTGCTGAGTTCCCGCTGTGAGGGCCTGCAAGACTGAGCTGTCTCCACCGGGCCTTTGGGGAGACTAGCCGTTGATAGGCCCCTCCCTCCTCCCTCCCTCCCTCCCTCCCTCCCCCCCTTCCTGTTTCTTTTTATGAAGACCTATAAAACCCACTCTGTGACTTCTGTGGGAATGATATTAGGCGCCGTCCGGCTTTAGAGTATTAATGCTGCATTTTAACAGAGTAAGGTTTATTTTTACCGGAGCCATCCTTATTTATATTACATTGTATTTTAAGTGATGGTGCTCTTTATACTGTTCACCGCCCTGAGCCCTTCGGGGGAGGGCGGTTTATAAACCTAATAAATAATAATAATAATAAAAAATTGATTGGGATGGACCAGAAAAGGGTTCTACAGCAAGGGCTTGCAGTTTTTGAGTCGCAGAAGGGGGAAGCAAAATCAAATGAGCGATGTCCAAGTTAATCCATCAGGGGAGAGAAATGCGATTGCATCACTGGTCCCAGTGTACCATAAGCCAAGCTCAGGAACTCGCAAGGTAAATTACAACATGACACCTGCAGAACGTTTTTAAATGTTCGAGTCCTCATTACCGTGGAGGAAAAACCAGCACATTCACGGCTAGATGAAAGTCAGAGACTAGAATGCAAATAAATAAGAAAAAAAAACTTATAGAAAAATTCTTGTCATTTGAATGCTTTCTTGGGACTTTTATTAATAAATTAGAACATTTGGCTGGCCAGAAGGGCTAGCATTATTGGTAGGCAATTTAGGTGATTGCCTACAATAATGACTAGATTTGGCAGGTGGTGATTGTCGTTTTATGTTGAAAACGAGCCACTAATCCATGATGAATGAAGCAACTTTAGTAATCAACTGAAGCTAGTTGGGAAAGTGTCAGAACACCCAAAGAGAAACAAGGGACACCCGTTGCTACCAATGGCTTGGATCCAGAGTAGGTTTGTTGATTTGATAAAATCGAATCAGTAAAAAACCTCAAAAAGTTCGATTTGGCTTTTTTCAGGTTTTATTCAGCTCGGAATACAAGCCACAACAAAAACCCCAAGCTGAATTTTTAGAAAACCCAATAAGCCGAATCACTATTCGGCTTATCAGGTTTCAGCCATTTAAGGTTTAAAGAGAGTCGTCACAGTGACTAGCTGCTTGGGTTCTCTTGGAGTAATGGAGTAGTGAATTATATTATCAAGATTGAACCTCTGACCCCTTTAGGCCAGCCACAGCTACCATGAAGGGTCCTGCAAACTCAAGGAATCTCCAGATTCATAACAGAAAACAAACAAAACTGCAATACCGGGTTTCCCTGAAAATAAGACAAGCTCTTATATTAATTTTTGCACCAAAAGATGCATTAGGGCTTATTTTTGGGTTAGGACTTATATTCGGGGAAATATGGTACCTTCATAATTCATTAAGGCGGGCTTTCGACAACCTGTTGCTTCCCCTGTCATGTGTGACACAAGCTGCATCCTCATTGGCAGGGAGCACAGGGCATAGTCAGCGATTGTGATCTGGAACTACCAGTAGGGCTTATTTTTGGAGTAGGGCTTACATTTTAAGCATCCTCCAAAAATCCTGAAAAATCATGATAGGGCTTATTTTCGGGGAAACACGATACTTAAAAAAAACTGTGCAGGTTAACCTCCTCCTTCAATATTGCCAAAAGTACACCAGCAGACTTTGACTTATACCTGCATTTGATCACAGGTGCCTAGGAAAATGGCAAGTTAATATTTTAAATAAGTCGAACAAAACATGTGAATACTGGCAATAGCCAGGAGGAGGAGACAGAAAGAGATGGGGGGCAAACTGGATTGGATGCCTGGGAAGTGGGGGTCTGGACCAAGAATATGAAGATTGGTTTTCCACTCCCCTGTGATTCCATACAGTTCAATTTACTGCCCTATAAAGGCATTATAAAGAAGATTTTGGATTTATATCCCGCTTTTCTCTCCTGTAAGGAGACTCAAGGTGGCTTACAAGCTCCTTTCCCTTTCACATGAAGACTGCTGGATGATCTTGGGATAGTCACAGTTCTTCGGAATTCTCTCAGCTCCACCTACCTCACAAGATGTCTGATGTGGGGATAGGAAGTGAAAGGAGTGTATAAGCCCCCTTTGAGTCTCTTCATAGGAGAGAAAGGGAAGGTATAAATCCAAACTTTTCTTATACCCCCCCCCCCAAAAGGGGGGGAATCACAAAATAGCATCCAGGAATTGTTTTGAGGGGGTGAGTGTGGACACATATGATTATAAAATGAGAGAGGTTGTCAATCTTTTAGAAATGTTTTAGGGGATTTGTGTGTAAAAAGTGTATGCATCCCGCTCATTCTGAAGTCACTCCATTGGCCGCCCATCAGTTGCCTGGTTCAGTGCGAGTTGCTGCCTGTCATATACAAGGTACTTATGTTCTTAGACCCTCATATTTGCAAAACTGCCTTGCTTTCTATACTCTGCCATCAAATCATAACTGATCTCCAGACTTCATAAATTAATTCCTCTGGAGGGCATGACAGTTTTGGAAGAGAGATTCTATGGTGTACTTCAGAAATCACATCCCTACTGAGTTTCCTCCCTTTCACTAAGCACTGTCCCTAAAGCTTCAGGGACTTTTCAAGCTAGAGTTGGGAACCCTAAACTCTATTGAACTTTGGGAGGTCCCCAGGTTTTTTGTTTGTTTGTTTGTTTGGTTGGTTGGTTTTTTGATTGATTGATTGATTGATTGATTGATTGATTGATTGATTGATTGATTGATTGATTGATTGATTGATTGATTGATTGATTGATTGATTGATTGATTGTGGGATATGATTCATGCTCAGCATGCTCAGGCTAGATGTTTTCAGTGTTCACCAGAAAACTTAGTATTGGAAGCAGCAGCTTTTCACTGGCACCCAGTTCCCCTCCTTACTACAAGCCCATTCTATGTACATCAGGGGTCTTCAAATATGGCCCTCCAGATGTTCATGGACTACAATTCCCATCAGCCCCTGCCAGCATGGCCAAGTGGTAGGGCTCATGGGAATTGTAGTCTATGAACATCTGGAAGGCCATAGTTTGAAGACCCCTGATGTACATCATGGACAACATTCCACATAGGTGGACAACTTGCCGGTCCCATGATCTCCCAGGCAGACTTTGGATAAATCAAAAGTGTTGCCTCCTTTTTTTCACCAGTGGAAAAGCTGGTTAGTTTCTAAATCCAACCCTTAGTCTCAAAATTGGTGTCCCCCCTCTGGGATTGTTTCCTCACTTTTCCACACGAGCAGTGGATTCTGATCTGGAGAACCAGATTTGATTCCCCACTCCTGCACCTGAGCAGCAGACTCTAATCTGGTGAATCAAGTTTCTTCCCCACTTCTCCAAGTTAGTGGCAGACTCTAATCTGAAGAACTTGGTTTGATTTCCCAGTCCTCCACTTGAAGCCTGCTGGATGACCTTGGGCTAGTCACTGTTCTCTCAGAACTCTCTCAGCCCCACCTACCTCACAGGGTGTCTGTTACGGGGAGGGGAAGGAAGGTGATTGCAAACTGCTATGAGCCTCCTTGAAGGTAAAAAAAATTGACTATAAAAGCCTACTCTTTTTTTTACGAGTTCCTTTCTATTAATTTTCTTGGTAACAGATGTATTTTCCCTTTAAAGTGTTCAGGAGAATAATTTATACTGAAAATATCTTTCATATTTAGCTATAATACTTGAATAGTTAATTTGCAGTCTTAATGCTGCTTTTTCCTGTTTTTAAAGGAAAATTGTGCATTTAAAAATAACCAATAAATGAAAATATATTTACATAGTAAATAGCGCAACCAGAAATCATTTAGTTTTCTTTGCAAGAAAAAAAATGGGTTTAATGCATATCCCTAATAATGTTTCACATAATAAAGCTTGATTCTCATCAAGAGCCTGCAACCGAACAAATGAAACAAATTAGTTATTTAGAAATGTTATAACCAATCAGTATTCAAAATAACAGTAAATTTTATTAGGCTTTGCCTCATTGTTTTTAGTAATGTTGAGAAATTCCCCAATCACATCTTGATTATAAAAGGGAAAACAAATCTAAATTATAAAGAAAGATTAAGATAAACACATTGGTTCATTTATCATAGAGAAGTTATGTTCGTTCTTTGTTAGGAAAGATATCTTTGCCATGGTGTACCTCAGTAATATTTAGTGATGTTGGTTGATTTCAAATTGCTGAGTCTCTTAATTTGACATTCTTCCTCCAATTAAAAAAAAACCCTCAACCCATTTTAAACTGGGCTCAGATCCTCACAAATCTTGGCTGACATAATGAAATGAGGTTTGGTCCTACATGCCTGGAATTCTTGCAAGGTTTGGTTGCATTCTGTGTTTACAACTGGGATGGGTAAGAGGCAGAGGGGCAAATGTTCAATGTGTATAAAGGCCAATTGTGTATGGAGTGTTCTCCAGGGGCTCTGTTGTACAGTAGGATCTCCTCATGTTTCTCTATTTATAGGTGAGGAGGCACTCAGTGCCATGAAAAGGAATAGCTCCCAAGGCAAAATGGCACCCGCCCCTGCTCCTGTGCCCCCCCCCACAGTGTCACCGGCCCATGCTCCCCCATTTACTTTAGTACCTTAGATGTCTTAGCAATTCATGAGTTTTCTGCTAACTTAGGAAAAGCAGCCTGGTGGGAACTAGACTTCCCAGGAGACCTTGCAAGCCCAAACTCCTGCAGTGAGCCCAAATTCCTGTGGGGCTCGCAAGGTCTCCTAAAAAATATAATTCCCACCAGGGTGCTTTTTCTGAGGTAGCAGCAAACTCAAACTAAGGTATATGGGGGCACAGGGGGAGGAGCATGAGGGCAATTTTCCGCCCCCATGTGACCCCAATGGTGTATGCCTGGGGTGCAGCACCCCCCTGCCCTGTTGCAGCTCCGCCTATGGAGGCACCCCACTGCCTGCTGCACAGCTGGTGTGCCCTCACTTCCAGGTTGCTCCCAGACGTTGCAACATCACCAGCTTTGTTTTTAAAGCCCTTTAAATTTTCATATCAATATTTCTATGCTATATTGATATTTCTGTGTTATAGCACTATTTCTCTGTTGTAACAATATTTTTGTGCATTTTGCAAAAGCTGGGCATAGATCCCCAAAAATACCCATGGCGGGGGGAGGAGACCAGAAGGAGCAGAAACCCAGAAGTGAGGGTAAACACTGAGGTTTTCCTACTCTCACTAACAATGGGTGTTTCGTGATCTGTGGAACTTTAACATGGAGCACTTCAGTACAGAAATCTCTGCTCCGAAGAAAATTTGTTAGCAAGTGATTAAACAGTGTTTATTTGAAGAATAATAACAACTCTACTTCATAACATTTTAGGAACACAACAGTAAAATAGTACACAGAGCAAAAGGCAGTTAACATCTTTCTCTGAGGAGACTATGGCACTCACTGGCAGTTGAAGTGGCACCAGAGGGGAGGGGCCAGTTCTGTGGTAAACATTCTGTGGTGAAACGACCCCATCCCTACATGGGTGATAAACATTCCATGCAAATTAGACCTCAATGTATTGTCGAAGGCTTTCATGGCCGGATTCAACTGGTTGTTGTGGGTTTACCAGGCTGTGTGGCCAAGGTCTGGTAGATCTTGTTCCTAACGTTTCGCCTGCATCTGTGGCTGGCATCTTCAGAGATGTATTACAGAGGGAAGTCTGTTACACAATGGACACAGTATGTTACACAGTATGTAACAGACTTTCTTCTGTGATACACCTCTGAAGATGTCAGTTGCAGATGCAGGCGAAACGTTAGGAACAAGATCTACCAGATCATGGCCACACAGCCTGGAAAACCCATATCAACAAGTAGACCTCATTGCCTTTTCCAGCAATCCCCTTCTCAGTGAGCCTAGTTTGCATTAACTAAATTTTGCTTAGTTCATAGTCTTTCCAAACTGTCTCTTGGATGAGACTTTGTAGAAATGTCTGCTGTCATCTCCACTGTTCGATAATACTGTATCTTGATAAACCCCTTCTGGTACAGGTCTCTTATAGTATGGCATCTGATATCAATGTGTTCTGTATGTTCATTTATTTATTCAGACTCCACCAATTTTAAACAACTCTGATTGAATTCCATGAGTTGAATAGGCTTTGTTTCTGGCATTCCTATGTCTTCCAAAATTTGAACAAGCCACAGGACTTCTCTGAATGCCTCTGAAGCCAAAACATATTCTGCCTCTGTGGAAAAATAAACCACTGAGTTTTGTTTGCAACTGATCCAACTACAGTTTCATTCACTAGTGGATTTTCTGTTCTGTCACCAGCCCAATCTATGTCACTATATCCATCTAGTTTGACATCACTTATTGCTGCCAGCTTTAATTTCAGATCAATTGTCCCTTTTTAATATCTCACAACTCTTTTCAGTGCAGTCTGGTCCTTTCTGGTAGGTGAACTGACCTTTCTACATAGTATACTAACTCCAGATGCAATATCAGACCTACAGGTATCAGGCAGAAATAATACCTTATCAATTGCAGTTCTGTACATTTCACTGTTAGGTAAAGATTTACTTTCATCCATCTCCGACAAAATTTTAGTACAAATAGGAGTTGTTACAATGGTAGATTCCGCATGGGCCTAAAACAGCAGTGTGAAAACAGTGTAAAAGGGTGTAAAACAGTGTAAAAGGGTTTGTTTTCACACCGCTATTTTTGACCCATGCAGAATCTGCCGAAATGAGCTTCTTTAAGACCTAAAAATTCTATTAAGTTCATAATCTGCTTTTGATTTAGAGGAAATCTGCCATCTTCTTCTCTTTCTATTTGCATATCCAAAGAATAAAACAAGTTTCCTAAGCTTTTAATTTCCACTTCCTTATTTAAACAAGCAACAGTATCTGCACAATCCTGTTTTTTTCATTGCACAGTATTATATTATATACTTGCAAAAGTGTATAAGTCCTTCTTTCATTTTGCTGTCTTATAAAGAGACATGTATCTGGTCTACTTGGCATGAAACCTTGTTGTAAAAGCATTTTATTTAATTTGTCATTCCATGCTCTTGCTGACTTTTAAAATCCATATATCCCCTTCTGCAGCTTACAAACTTCACCTATTTCAAATCTGTCTGGCTGAACCATGTAAAATTCCATCTTGATTCCTCTATTTAGGAATGCAGACTTTGCATCCAGCTGTTTGACATAAAGCTTCTTGGATGCTGCAACATGAAGTAAATGTTCTGATTGTACTATATTTGACTACAGTGCAAATGTCTCATCATAATCTTCACAAAGAAGGTTGTCTGCTGCATCTTCATGCCTTTCATTGCTTTTGCCTGGCCTTCTTTAAATGAGTATCCACTGCAGATGTACCCATCAGAAGCCTCCATGATTTAACTGGATGGATGATTAATCACACTGAAGAAAATACGCGAAAAACGTCTTATACGCGCGAAACGTTTTTGTATACTTATATGAATGGTGTATTTTTGTGACTTAAATTGTACATACTTGTGAATGAAGCTTTGATTTTGGAATGGATATTTGATTTGAATGGATTATTGAAAAGTATTGAATACTGATGGAAAGAAGTATTATAATGTGACTAAATGCAGATGTCAAGCTGATTATAAAAATTAATGAAATATATGGAAAAATGAAAAAAAATGAATACATTAATTTGAATGCAGCCTGGGTGCAACGGGTGTTGATGTGTTTATTGAGATTATTCTAGACGTTGCACTCAAAGAGTTGAAGTGTTAATAATCATCATCATAATCTTCACCATACTTTTGTGTATATCCTTTTGCCACTAGCCTTGCTTTATGTCATTTTATATTTCCACTTCCATCTAATTTTTGCTTAAATACCCATTTGCAACTGATAGCCTTTTTACCCTTTGGCAATTTAGTTATAATCCAAGTTTTGTTTTTCTTCAGTGGTTCAATTTCTTCCTTGGCTGATTCTATCCACTTGACAGCTTCTTCTTCAGGAAGTTTGTCAATTTCTTTCCATGTTTTCAAGGTTCTTAAGTAGGCACTAACCCTGCAATATGACAGTCACTCTGCTGCCACTCCTTTATTAATTCAAGATGAATGTCTAATGAAAGGTTCTGCTTGTCCATCTATGTCTTCATACACAGTTCCTTCTACTGACTCTGTCTCCCTTTCTGCTGGTAAATTTGCTGTATTTGAATTAATAATCTCTATTTTTTCAATTTCTGAACTAATTTTTACTTTATCATCCTCAGTTACTCATGTATCATATCCTTTTTCTTTTAGTCTGTTCCTCTTTATGATTTTTCTTATTAGGGACATATGAACAAGATTCTTCTCCTTCTTTAAAATACACAATACTTCTCACTTTTACTTCTGTCTTTAATTGTTTCCCAGAGATCCCATTTCACATTTTCCTTCCTGACCCTGCACAAAGAATAGTCACTTGAGGTGAGAACAGAAACAGCAGACTCCAAAACTTTCAAAGCTTTTATACATGTGGTCATGGTTATTATTTTCAGAAAAAAAATCACTCTAGCATGGCTGGGCCCATAACCCTTATGTTAGAGAGGGATTAAACAGTGTTTCTTTTAAAGAATAACAACTCTACTTCATAACATTAGAGAAGCACAACAGTGAAACAGTACACAGAGATGCAGTTTACATTATTTCTGAGGAGAATATAACACTCACTCACAGTTGAAATGGCAACAGAGGGGAGAGGCTAGTTATGGAGTGAAAATTATGAGCAAACAACCTTTCCCTCCATAAACAGTAAACATTCTATGCAAATTAGGCCTCATTGCTTTTTTCCAACATATGTTTCCTTGCTGTGGGGCAGAGCAGGCTATAATTGACTGAAGACTGGTAACCTCAAAATGAGCCAATAGGGCTTGGAAAGACATTATCAAGCCAGTTGAACAGGTCTTAAAATCACAAGAGGAAACATGGCATCTCTTTGATATGTAAACCCTTCTGTTTTGTGCAGACTGGGCTTGATGGGTTTTGGCCTCTAGAA